>NC_037669.1:89912404-89969737 GCF_003255815.1 Theropithecus gelada
AAAAAAAAAAAAAAAAAAAAAAAAGCAAACAAAAAAACAAATTAGCCGGGCGTGGTGGTGCATGCCTGTAATCCCAGCTACTCAGGAGAGTGAGGCAGGAGAATCGCTTGAACCTGAGAGGTGGAGGTTGCAGTAAGCCGAGACCACACCACTGCACTCCAGCCTGGGTGACAAAAAATTTTAAAAAGTTGGGGCCGGGGCCGGGCGCGGTGGCTCAAGCCTGTAATCCCAGCACTTTGGGAGGCCGAGACGGGTGGATCACGAGGTCAGGAGATCGAGACCATCCTGGCTAACACGGTGAAACCCCGTCTCTACTAAGAAATACAAAAAACTAGCCGGGGCGAGGTGGCGGGTGCCTGTAGTCCCAGCTACTCGGGAGGCTGAGGCCGGAGAATGGCGTGAACCCGGGAGGCGGAGCTTGCAGTGAGCTGAGATCCGGCCACTGCACTCCAGCCTGGGCTACAGAGCGAGACTCCGTCTCAAAAATAAAATGAAAAAAAAAAAAAAAAAAGTTGGGGCCGGGCGTGGTGGCTCACGCCTGTTATCCCAGCACTTTGGGAGGCTGAGGCGGGTGGCTCACGAGGTCAGGAGTTCAAGACCAGCCTGGCCAAGATGGTGAAACCCTGTTTCCACTACAAATACAAAAATTAGCTAGGCATGGTGGCAGGCGCCTGTAATCCCAGCTACTTGGGAGGCTGAGGCAGAGAACTGCTTGAACCTGGGAGGCGGAGGTTGCAGTGAGCCGAGATCACGCCACTGTACTCCAGCCTAGATGACAGAGCGAGACTCCTTCTCAGGAAAAAAAAAAAAAAAAAAAGTTGAAAATGTGATAAGAGGAGCTTGCTAGCTCTGTCATGGGCTATAAGATGGAGCCATGGAGCAGACAGTCCTATGTCCTGGCCAGTACTGGACCTATAGCTTCCTAGATTTCTGCTGTCCTGGCTCCTCTGAGCATCAGTACTTCTTTTTTTTTTTTTTTTTTTTTGAGACGGAGTCTCGCTGTGCTCCCAGGCTGGAGTGCAGTGGCGTGATCTCGGCTCACTGCAAGCTCCGCCTCCCGGGTTCACGCCATTCTCCCACCTCAGCCTCCCAAGTAGCTGAGACTACAGGCGCCCGCCACCACGCCCGGCTAGTTTTTTGTATTTTTAGTAGAGACAGGGTTTCACCATGTTAGCCAGGATAGTCTCGATCTCCTGACCTCGTGATCCACTCGCCTCGGCCTCCCAAAGTGCTGGGATTACAGGCTTGAGCCACCGCGCCCGGCCGCATCAGTACTTCTTATATGCAGTGGTGCAGTTAGGCGAGTGGCCACCAAGCTCTTGACTAGCTGAGTCTCAGTCTGACCGGGCCAAGGGACCCCCAACCCTAGGCAGTTAGGGATATTTAGACCCAAGTCAGGGGAGGCCAGAGGCCTATCTACTTTTCAGTCCATGGGACAGGTACCCAAATGCTTTCTGGAACCACTGCCCACCCCAATCCCAGCTTCCTCCTTTAAGAGCTGAACTGGCCAGGCAGCTGCCCGGATGCCCACACCCACCTGAGCACAGCCTGTAGTTGATCCACTCCTAACTGGGTAGCTTCCCCCATTCCTCCTTAATGTCCCTAGCAGGGGAAACTGAAGCAGGGCCTGAGGTGACAAGGGGTTCCAAGCATGGCAGGCTTTTCCTTCCTGCATAGGGGGCAGGTCCTTTTACTGGAGCTGGGGAATGAAAATGGGTAACTAACTTACTCAAGACAATGAGGTCAGTGGGACAGAGGGTGGGTCTCTCCATGGTCCACAAGGTCACAGGACTGAGGGCTTGCCCTCCCTCATGGTCACCCTCTCCTACCTTCTTGGGTCTCCTCAGGCATGGCAAACAGTGGGCAGTCGGGGGCCGATGATGGCATCCAGTAGCAGGACTGGACAAAGGCAGCAGTGGCTCCTTTGAGAGCCCAGGGAAGGCCTGGCTGCCTCCCAGTCTTGGCCTAAAATAGGCCTGAGCTCAGCCCACTGGGCTATATTTAGAGGGGGCAGCCCTCAGCCATGGGAAGGGGCAGAGTGATCCACGTGGGCCAGCCTGGACTATCTACCTGGTGAGGGAGCCAGCCAGGAGCCTGCCTCCACTAGTCTAGGTGCCCAGGGACCTTCAAGGGGAAGCGCACCTCCCTATATATCCAGAATGGCCACCCCAGGCTCAGCAAGGCCCCACGTGGCAGCCAAGGCAGACAAGGAACCCCTGTGCATCTCTACTCGGCCACCCCTCCACCCCTGCAGACTCTTACCCACAGCCCAGTCATCTCTCCTCCCAGCGAACACAAGACAAGCAGCCTCCACTGCATGACCTGCTACCACACAATACTGTTGTTGTGTGTGTCTTATAGAGGGTGATGGACAACTGAAGCCTGATGAGGGCTCTGATAGCCTCACAAGTGGACAGATATACCCACAGCACCCATGCTGGCCAGTGGGTAGACCTAGGTTGGAGGCTGGTTCGTTTGTTACTAAGCTTACAACCTTAGGTAAAGGATCTCTCCTCCCTGAACTCAGTTTGCTCATGTGTAAAGTCGGAATAACAGTGGCTTCTCCCTGGCAGTGTACACTGAGAACCACATCTGGAGCATTTATCACAATCCACGGTTTTGGTCCTCCCCTGCTGCCATCTCCACAAGGGCAGACAGGTTGCATAAGTTTGTGTAAGGATGCACATTACTGCTTACCTTGAAGGGAGGAGGTGGTCCAGCTTCCAGCTTTCCCTCTGTGGTTGGATCCCTGTGCCCTTCCTTCCCAATGGGGGCAAAGCAAGACTGTGGGCTCTACTTCCTACACACCTCAAACCTGTCACTCCGCTGTCTCACACTGGCCTCCCTGATGATCCTCAAAGTTAACAAGCTCGTTACCACCTCAGGGGCTTGGCGGTGGCTGTTCCCTCCTGGAATGCTCTGCTCCCAGATAGCCCTGTGGCGGGCCCCTTCTTGTCAGGGAGCTCAAATGTCACCCCCTCAGTGAGGCCTTCTGCGTACATTCCTTTTTGTTTTTTTTTTTTTTTGAGACAGAGTCTTGCTCTGTCGGCCAGGTTGGAGTGCAGTGGCATGATCTCGGCTCACTGCAAGCTCCGCCTCCCAGGTTCACGCCATTCTCCTGCCTTAGCCTCTCGAGTAGCTGGGACTACAGGCGCACACCCAGTTAATTTTTTGTATTTTTAGTAGAGACGGGGTTTCACCGTGTTAGCCAGGATGGTATTGATCTCCCGACCTCATGATCCGCCCGCCTCGGCCTCCCAAAGTGCTGGGATTACAGGCATGAGCCACCGGGCTGGGCCGCATACATTCTTTTCCACATCACCCAGTTTTCTTTTCTTTTTTTGAAACGGAGTCTCGCTTTGTTGCCCAGGCAGGAGTGCAGTGGGGCGATCTCGGCTCACTGAAACCTCTGCCTCCCTGGTTCAAGCAATTCTCCTGCCTCAGCCTCCTGAGTAGCTGGGATTAAAGGCGCGTGCCACCACACCCACCTAATTTTTGTAGTTTTAGTAGAGATGGGGTTTCACCATGTTGGTCAGGCTGGTCTTGAATTCCTGACCTTGTGATCCGACTGCCTCAGCCTCCCAAAATGCTGGGATTACAGAAGTGAGTCACCGTGCCCGGCCCAGTTTTATTTTCTTCATAGCACTTAGTCCTGAAGTTATATTATGCACAATGTGCCCTGCGTGTCACTATTCTCAAAGTCCCTACAGAACCTATTCAGTCATGTGGAACCACTTTTTTCTTTTCTTCTTTTTTTTTTTTTTTTTGAGGAGTCTCGCTCTGTCGCCCAGGCTGGAGTGCAGGGGCGACATCTAGGCTCATTGCAACCTCCGTCTCCCGGGTTCGAGTGATTCTCCTGCCTCAGCCTCCCAAGTAGCTAGGATTACAGGCGCGTGCCCCCACGCCAGGCTAATTTTTTTGTATTTTTAGTAGAGACGGGGTTTCACTGTTAGCTAGGATGGTTTCCATCTCCTGACCTCGTGATCCGCCCGCCTTGGCCTCCCAAAGTGTTGGGATTACAGGCGTGAGCCACCGCACCTGGCCGGAACCACCTTTAATCCTCACCAGGCAACTTTGGACAGGAGAAACTCGGGCCCTGACACCGCCAGGAAGGTGCCCAAGACCACATAGCAAGGCCTAGAACTGGGGTTGTCTGCTGGGGCCATTCCAGCTTTGGCTGATAATGCGTTTATTGCGTTACTTTAGTACAGTCGGCCTGCCTCGCCCCACTTCCAACAGCCCAGCCTGTTCACAGTTTTCTGCTCACTGCTCACTACCCAAGGAGGTGGGGTCTGTCCCCCAGGGTGGGCACTCCAGGCACCTCCTCGGCCCTGGTCGTTGCTCTGGAGCCCATCTTCCCCCTCTCTTCCCTCCTGGCTGAATCCTGCGCCCGGCCTGTGCCGCCCTTCCTGGGGCTGCTACATTCAAGGGTTATCCTGTTAATAAATAAGCCCGCGCAGCTGCCCTCAGCCAGGGCCTGTCGGTTGGTGTCTCCGTCGGCCTGGGACTCCCAATGTGCCCGGCCCCAACCCGTCTGTCTTTTCAGGGTCTATCTGGCTCCTCTCCCGCCTGTAGTCTGCTTGGTTCCCGGCGTGGGGACAGTCCGGTCACCAGTGCGTTACGCTGCGCGGCCCCCGCTCAGCGCGTGGCTCAGGAGCGTGGGTCCGCCGGTTACGGCCCTTCCTCCGCGACTCCGGGGGCAGTGACTGCAGCGCAGGCTGTGGGCGACACATGCGCAGGGAGTTCGCGCTGCCACCGCCGCCCGGCTCCACCAGCTGCAGAAAGTCCCGGTACCAGAGTTTGGGGCCCGGCGGCGCGGCGGGCGCAGCCTCCTCGGCCCGCGCCAGCCGTTCGGCCTGCGTAGCACTCAACACGTGCAGCGACAGGCGACGCAGCGGTTGCGTAAAGCCCTGCTCGACTGCAGCGCACAAGTACACGCCTGAGTCTCGGCGCCGCAGCCTGCGAAGCAGTAGTCCCCGGGCGGTGCGCTCGGTGCGCTCCTGTGCCAGCACCTGCGGGCAGGGGACAGCGTGAGGCGGGAGTGTCGGGCCGGGAACAGGGCTTCCAGGCCCTAGCACGCGACGGAAGAAGCAAAGAGTCATTGGGAACCGAGGTGGGGCGGGAAAGGGGTGCCCCCGGGCGCACATTTTAAGGCTGAGTGTTAGGGAGTTGGTGGTCTTCAAGGGAGAATCCGAACGAGGCGGGGTTTACATGAACGTGCGGGGTGGGTCAGGGACCTCAATGGGCAGGTGGAGGGCGGGTCTTCTCCCGAATTCAGGGGAGACGGGTCAGGAGCCCGGTTGGAAGCAATGGGGTCTCCGCAGCTTGTGGAGTGCAGGTGAGGGACCAAACGACGCGGCGGGGAGTGGGTCTGGTTGGGCGGGGCTTCGTTGGGTAGGGCGGGGCCTCTCCTGGATGCAGGGGGTGGGACAGGAGCCTGGCAGGGAGGGTGGAGTAAGGCTCACCTGGGTATGGGTTGTCACCCCTGCGCGCTGGAAAGTCCACTCTACGCGCGCCTGCAGCGAGCGGGGCTCACACTCGAGAAAGGCGCTGCTGCCCTCCACGCCGAACACTCTGTGTTCCAGCAGCGCGGGACGAGACGAGTCTTGGGGCAGAAGAACGTCAGATTTAGGCAAGGCAGGGAAGGTGGGGCGTCTTCTGGGGCTGAGGGTAGGGACAGCTGGGAGACTCACCTCCCGAGCACAGCGTGCTGGGGTCGCCATTCCTTACGTCTTGCCGCCGGAACCGCCTGTGGGGAACATCGGATCTTCCATGAGCCCTTCTTCTTTCAGCCCCAGGCAGTGAAAGACCCTTCGCCTCCCTCCCGGCGGCCCAACCCCGACCCCGCCCACCTCTTGACACTGGGCTGGAAGCGCGTGCACGCGACCCCGTCCCAGGCGCAGTAGGGGTCACGCGCCAGACAGCATTCGGCGCAGACGCGGCCGTGGGCAGCGCAGCGGTGCAACGCGATCTGGGCCACCGCGCTCCGCGAGGCTATGTACAGCTGGTGCTAGGGGGCACGAGGGGCTCTGGGCTGACCGAGGGCGACCCCACGCCTGCCACCCATCGGTCAGGGATCCCTTCTCCCACTCGACAGATGGGAACACTGAGGTCTTACGCCTCAGGTCACACAGTCTGGCAAAGCCAGAGCCTGTACTCAAACGCGGGACTGCGAACTACCAAGAGGGACCAGAGGCTGGGGACACTCCAGGCACAAGCTCAGTCCATCCCACCCCCACCCCCATCCTGGTCACTCACCCTCTTGGAGGAGATTTGCATGCTGGTGACAGCGGCCGAGTCCTGAGAGGGAGGAGGGGCGACGGGGTCAGGGCTTAGTGGGGTGTGGAGGGGTCCCGGGCGACTGGGGTCGAGGCCTCACCTCAAACACGTGCAGCTCCTCCAGGAGCAGCCCCTCTGCGCTGGGCCTACTGCCTTTGGGGACCGAGATCACCTTCAGTACCGTGCCAGCGTCTGCAGGAATGAGAAGGGGTAATGACCATTGGTGCTCCCGGACAGCTGGAGCTAGGGTCTCCTCGCCTTTGAGGCTTCTACCCTCAGCATATTTGGGTTGTGAAGAGTGTGGACTGGAAGAGTGTGGGTTGGGCAGCTTCCAGAAGGTGGAGACACAGCCCGGGAAAGGATGTGGAGATGGGACTGAACAGGGAGAGCTTCCACCAGCAGCCCACAGGGCCTGGATGGGATCCTGGGGGTCGCTGTGGAGGGACCCTGACCTGTGCCAATGAAGAGGACGTCATAGTGTCCGTCAGCGGCTGCAACCCGGTCCGTGGCAATTTGAGTGAAGGTGTAATTGGCTCCAACTTGTAGGAAAAGAGGGCGCCCCCCAATGGGCAGGACAGAGTTGTACATGAGGGGGTGGTTCCGCGCAAACTGGATGACATCGTCGGGGAAGTCCTTGGTGGAACTGAAGGTGCCAAAGGTCTTGCTGGGGCACTGGGGGCGGGGGGAAGGAAGGTGCAGTAGGGATATAGATATGGGGGCTTGATAGGCGGCCCTCCATGCCAAGCCTCTGGGAACATGAAGGGGGATGGGGACAGAACCCTGCCCTGAGAATTAGAGAGGAGATGCAGCCTTGCCCTGGGAAGTCAGAGGCAGGAAACAAGCTTTGTCTTATGGAAATGTTTTCCCACCCATAACCAAAGGAAGAAAGCACATTCACCAAGAAGACCCCAGGCCAAGTTCTCAAACCCTTGAGGCTTTGAAGTGGGTTGTAGCAAAAGTTCCTGGGCTACGAACCATGCCTGGCCGCGGGTAGGGGACGCGACCCTGGTATGACACCCACTGGTGCATGGGCCCCTCCTTGTGTGCAAAGGGTCCCAGGAAGGCCCGGCGCACGTCGTTCATGCTGTACACGCACACTGCAGAACCCTGGAAAATGCTGCTGGAGGAGAAGACCAGGGCGGGGTGAGGGGCCCGGTGGAACCCAGCAGCCTGCTCAGGCGCTCCCTACCTCCCGCCCCTCACCTGGACGTGGAGAAGACAGCATAGAGCAGCGGGGTCCGGTGGTCCCGCGAGGACAACAGAAACACATCCTCTGCGGGGAACGGGCCTAGCTGGGGTAGGGCGCACAGCCCCGCTGCGCCGGGGGCTCCTGGAGTCTGCACCGCTGCCCCCCTCCCCAACCCCATACCCACTCCCGCACTCACGGAGCTGATCGAAGTGGGTGTCGCCCTCGACGCCCGGCACTGAGCACACCAGCCGCGCCTTCAGAAACGTCGTCCACTTGTTGACCAGGCTGCGCTGGCCGCCCACGTCGTTCTGCCGGGACGATCAGAGGGGATGAGGGCGAGATCAGGGCAGGCAAAGGGGTAGGGGCAGGGTCGCCGGGTGTGGCCCAGGGACTCCTCACCCGGCAAATCTGGCCAACGCGGGACACGGACAGGCGTCCCAGTGCCGGCGCCGCCTCTACCGCCGTCTCACGAAAGAAGAAGTAGATTTTGTCGTCGTCTGGGTTCTCGTTCTCCGGGATCCAAAATACCTTGACAAACTTGGGCTCTGACCGCGGCAGGAGGCATGGGTCAGCGGGTCCTGGCCTCGCCTCCTGATACGAGACCCACGCGCTGCTTCCCCTTCCCGTTGCGCGGGCACAGCACACGGGATCACAGTGTCTGACCACCCAACCTCTAGGACCATGTTCAGTTGGCGCTCTGCGCCGACCGAATCCAAAGGATCAGGGCCTGCGAGGCAAGAAGCAGCCGCGAGGGGGCAGCAGAGACCGTGGCTACCTGGGGGCCCAGGCGGGAAGCCCGGCTAGCCTCCGATCTCACCCCACACAGTCGCCCAGCACCTTAGGCTCGGGTAGGAGGGAGATGAGGTAATCTGGTTTCACCTTCACTCATGAATCTTCCTCCCTAGCATAACCAGATGCTCCCCACTCCTGTTTCAAATCCTTCTGCTGGGTCCCATTGCTTTTTATTGTATTATTATTTTTTGAGACTGTCTTTCTCTGTCGCCTAGGCTGGAGTGCTGGATCTCGGCTCACTACAATCTCAGCCTCCCGAGAAGCTGAGATTACAGACACAGCCCACCACCACACCTGGCTTATTTTATTTTATTTTATTTTTTGAGACGAAGTGTTGCTCTATCGCCCAGGCTGGAGTGCAGTGGCACAGTCTCCACTCACTGCAACCTCAGCCTCCTGGGTTAGAGTCATTCACCTGCCTCAGCCTCCTGAGTAGCTGGGATTACAGATGCACACCACCACGCCCGGCTAATTTTTGCATATTTAGTAGAGACAAGGTTTCACCATGTTGGCCAGGCTGGTCTCAAATTCCTGACCTCAGGTGATCCGCCCGCCTCGGCCTCCCCAAGTGCTGGGATTACAGGTGCACACCACTGCACCTGGCCAATTTTTGTATTTTTTAGTAGAGACAGGGTTTCACCATGTTGGCCAGGCTAGTCCCAAACTCCTGGCCTCAAGCTATTTGCCTGCCTCAGTCTCCCAAAGTGCTGGGATTACAGGTGTGAGGCACTGCGCCCACCAGCCCCTAGCCCTTATTTAATTTTTATTTTACTTAGAGACAGAGTCTGCTGTGTTCTGCAGTGGCAGCATCATGCTCACTGCAGCCTCCAACTCCTGGGCTCAAGTGATCCTTCCATCTCAGCCTCCTGACTAGCCAGGACTACAGGTGTGTGCATGCCACTGCCCCCAGCTAATTTTATTTTCTTTTTTGCAGAGACAGGGTCTTGCTTTGTAACCCAGGCTGGTATGAAGCTCCTGTCTTCAAGCAATCTGTCTGCCTCACCTCCCAAAGTGCTGGGATTACAGGCACAAGTCATTGTGCCCAGCCCCCATGGCTCTTAGAATAAATAACTCTGGCCCCTGACAGTCCAGACCCCCTTATCATTACTAGCTCTGCAAGTCTATTCCTTTGCTTGTTCCTGCATCCAGGCCTTTGCACTAGTTGCTCCCTCTGCCTGGAATGCTCATCTCTGAACTTTGCTGGCTGGCTCTCTTGTGCTTGGGAATTAGCTCATACTCCCCTCAGCACAGCAGCTTCCTTTACCCAACCCCCTCCACCCACCCAGTCTCCTTTTCACTTCCTCTCTTGTCTCTCTCTGGCCTCATGGCCATTGGACTTGATCTTATCATGTATGTGATCTGTGAACTCAAAGAGGTCACAGTCATACCTGTCGTATCTGTCTCTGTGACACCAGTGCCTGATTAAGGAGGGTATTTGGTAAGACCTGGCCACACCCACTGCTCACTTACTATATGGGCCTTGCTTGGCACCTGCCCTGTGGGAGGGTGACGGCCTCCTCCCACCAACCCCACCAGCCTCTCACCATTGAGCCAGCGGGAGTCGTGTGGCTCTGTTCGGAGACTCGGACGTTGGCCCAGGCTGCGAAAGATGGTAAAGTCTCGGCCCATGAGGTCTGCTGCCACCCCTGAGTATAGCTCCTCCCCTACAGACAGAGAAAGGGCTGCTCAGCCAAGCGGAGGGCTCTTGGGGCAGGAAGTCCTGGGGAGCTCTGGGAGCTCTCAGGGAGTCAGTGAGGCTATGGGGGAATTCCTGGAGCTCTTGGGGGTCTTGGGACTTTGTGAGGTTCGGCAGTTTCTAAGGGGTTCTGTTGGGGCCTTAGCCCTTGGACTCACCCACCAGCACGGAGGCAGCCCGATGCCTGGGGTCATAAGGACTCTTCCCCTTGCCATCCTCTATCCTTCCTGGGTCCAGCCGGAGCACGGGCTCCTGGGAGGTGTGGCAAGTTGTGACTACCAGGGCTTTCTTACCCTCCTGACCTCCCTCCCTGCCTAGATACGGCCTTACCTCTGCCCGGTGGCCCACTTCCACAAAGGCACAGGTTGGGTGGAAGGCTCCCGTGCCACAGGCCAGCAAGTGGGTGCGGTTGTAGGCGTGGAGCAATTTCACAAAGTTCATGCACTCAGTCTAGTAGGTTTGGAGGTGTGAGGTTTCCCCCAGGGACATGGCCTTAAGAGGTCCCAGCTCACCAGTGGCATCCTCACCCCTCTCTCTCTTTGGCATCCACCCAGGCAAGTACTAACATGGGCCACAGGGAACTGGGGGCCCTTGCTGACCAGCCCAGGCCTCACCAGGATGGGCGTCTGGGGAAGCACAGGCCTGCAAAGCCTCCATGACTCAGAGGCCCCCCAGAAGAATTACACGAGCCCCAACCCTGACTCACCACCCCCAGACCCCAGCCACCTCGACCTCCCTGCCCTCATCCCAGCCAGAACAGGCAGGCCTCTGTTTTAGCCCTGCCCTGTCTCTGGGGTGAGGGGTTGACCCTCCCCACTCCCAGCCTGGACAGCCAGCACTCACACCAATGTCCTTCCCTGCCCAGTTGCACTCCTCTCGCCATTCCACAGGGGCCGGCCAGGCCAGCTATGGGGAGGTTGGGGGAGAGGGGACACAGGTCAGGGACTTGGGATATTCTCTACCTCAGGGAGCCCATTCCTCTGAGTCTCTCCAGGTAGGCTGGAGTGGGGTCCTAGGGCTCCTTCCCTGGGCAGTGCTGGGGTTGGGGGACCCTGGCACCTTCTTGGCCCGCTTGCTGATGTTGTCCAGGCTGAGGGATGCCACATGGTTCTCGGCGCCCACAAACAGGCGTCCACGCTCCTCATCCACCAGCAAGGCCTCGTAGCAGCAGGTTCGCTCCAGGCTGAAAGTCTGGAGACCATGCCAGGCCTGGAGCTCTGCAGGGCAGGACACTGCTGAGGACTCGCCAGCCATGCTGGAAGCCTCCCCTAGGTCTTGCCTGGTGGGGACTCTATGGGCCAAGGTTGTCCTTAGGACTTGGCCTGTATACATGTGAGTTTACATGTGTGTGAGTTTACACACGCAAACCCAAGCCCACCCAGGTGCACGTGTGGAGCTGCCAGGGGAGGTGGTACACCCCCCCAGGAAGAGGAAGGCAGGTTGAACTTGGGCACGCTCAGACAGGTGGTATCTCCAGGCGGGCACACTGGGAGGCCAGGCTCATGGACACCAGAGTCCTGGGGGAGACCGGCATGCAGGGATGGCCAGAACCCCAACTCCCAAAAGTCAGGCTGATAGTTCCTTTCCTGCCACTCCACCACCAGCCTGAGCTCAGCAGAACTGCCTATTCACTGCCACTGCCCAGGGGCCACCCTCCTGTACCGGAGGCATGAGAAGGGGGCTCTGACTTCCCTGTTGCTCTGCTGAAGGAGTATCGCCTTGTTGGGGTTACTGAACGGAACAGAGACAAGGTCTGTTGCTATGGGGACAGGAGGGGTCTTCCTGAGAAAGCACGAAGAGAATGTGGGCAGAGGCTGGGGGCTGAGGCCCAGACAGGGTTAACTGGAGGTGGCCTGAGAGTGCCCACTAATCACCAGAGTCTGGTGACAGGCACGCACATGGGGCAACAACCAACACAGAGCCCCCTGGCCATACCGGGACCCTTTCCTGCCCACCTCAAGCTGGGCCCTCCTGCCTGCCAGGTGCACCTACCTTGAAAGGAGAGCCGAAGGCGTGGGGGGCTGGGGGTGGCACCCCCCAGCCCCACTGCCCAGAGCAGGGCCAGGCCTGGGATCATGGCGGCGGCCCCGGCCCGCCCCATCTCAGCAGCTCGGGGCGCTCAGGGTTCAGCGGGTGTGTGTGTGGAGGAGCCTTGAGTTGCCCTGGACTCTGCCCCAGGATCTGGAAGAGAAGGAGTCGGCAGTGAAGGCGAGGGCGGGAGGCTAGGGAGGGGGAGTCCCCAGGGATCAGATTACAGCCCCTAGGGGAAAGAGGCTGGGGGGTCACATTCCACTTCCGAACCCTCCCCTCCGAGGGTGCCCCGCCTGGCCACAATCACAGACACACCCACGCCACTGGGCACACCCTCAGGGTCACCCTGCACTGGCAGGCTCGCCTCACCACGTCACCCTTCTCAGTAACCTCCCCTCTTGTATACACACTCACAGACATTAATTCACCATGCGCACCAACTTCATGCCAGCCTCGGCCTGGGAGGAGGGATACTGGGAGACATAGGCAAGGTCCCCATGTGAGAGAGGACAGAGCACCAACAAGGATGGATGCTGAGGGTGCCAAGTGCAATGAGCAAAACAAGCCAGTCAAAAGAGAGAGAGTGACAGGAGCGGGTCAGGCCTCTGGAGGTGGCAGTGTCCCCACGGTCCCGCAGAAAAACACAGAGACACTTTTGAGGCTGGAGTCAAAGGTGTGGGTGCCTGTGAATGTGAATGTGTTTCCGAGTGTCCCCTTGTGATGTGCGCATGTGTGTAGTGTGTATGCACATGTGTATGCACATGTTTACATGTCTGTGTGCAAATATATAGTGGCATATTGCACATGTGTGGATATGGGTTGGTGTGCACATGCATGTGGCACCATGCAATCTATGGAGTGCATATGTGCGATATGTGCATATTTTGCACACAGATGTGTTGCACATTTGTGCATGTGCAAACGTGTGCACCCATAAGGGTGGACGTGTCTCCGGGCATGCAAGTGAGCAAATCCAACTGCAGCATCAATCACTCCATAGGGAGAAGTGCCACCCAGGAGACCCAGGACCTGGGCAGAAGCCTCAGCCTCTGACTTGGGGACTGCTCCCAACCCAGCTGAAGCAGCCTCTGCATCTGAGCTTGAGGGCTGTCTCTCCACACCCCTGAGGAATCAAAGAGGGGCAAGGTGAGGCAGCCCTTCACTTGTGCCCCAGCCTCCTGGCCTCGCTGAGCTGGCCTTCCCTCTCAGTGCCTCCACAGCCTCTCTGAGCCTCTCCCTTCACTTCTCTCAACCCTTGAGGTTTCCCCGTCTTTGAGCCGCTTCACTCTAGGAGCCAGACACCTCCCCCGGGCCCTCAGCTGGGGCAAAGACCTGGCTGCCATGCCCAGTCTCCTTTCCAGGGGCCAGCTGGGCAGGTGCTGGACACAGGAGCCCAGGGAGTGGGGCAAGGTTCCAGGTGGGATTAAGCAAGTGGAGTGGCTGCTGGGGCAGGTTCCAGGCCCCTCCACCCACACTCCTGCCCAGCTCCTGGCCCCGTCCCAGGCCAGGACCCCCACCTCCCTCCTTCCCCCTGCTGACACTTGCCACTGCCTCTTCTCAGGTTCTAGAGGTCTTCCAGGCCACCACAGGCTGCCTTCTCACACTCCACCGAGGACTCCCGCAGAGGCACCTCTCCACTCTGGCCCCTTCCCACCCTGGGGCCGCACGGGACCCTCTGACGGCTCCTTTAAGGAGCAGCCCCCGCCCCCACCAGGCCAGCCACCGCCCCACGCGCTGCGCCGTAAAGTTTAGAGGGCGGATCGGGTGACCGGGCAGGCAGCCGGGCAGGCAGCCGGATGGGCTGGAGAAGGCGGCCAGGCGGGAGTGGAATGGGCACGAGGGAGGGGCTGGTAGGGACAACCCCTCCCCTATTGGGTCTCAAGGCAGTAGTGTGCCCCAGGTGGTGGTCCCAGAAGCCAGGTGACCAGCCAAGGCAAGGGAGGAAGAAACCCCAGCTCCAGGGGCTCAGCAGGCAAAGGGAATCACTGGGTGGGGGCACCACCTGGGGACTCCAATATCTCACCTGTCCCTCCACAGGTGGGGAGCTGTGGGGAGAGATAATGGGGAGCTCAGCTGCCACCTCAGTTTCCAGGGACCGGCTGGGGTGGGCGGGCAGCCAGAGGTCAGGGGAGGGGCTCTCAACTGGAGGTCGGATGGGCCCTCGGGACCCAGTCCCGGTCCTTCCTCACCACTTGGGCCACTTAGTACTTCAGCGACCTGACAAGCAGTGGCTTCTTCCACGACAGCCAGATCGGGGAGGGAGAGGAGGGCAGGAGAAGGGCAGATGCAGGAGGAGCAGCAAATCTCACTTCTGCACCACAGGGCGGGGCCCATCTGGAGTCCCCCATCCTGGACAGGTAGCTCTGCATCACTGCTAAGAGGTTGGGGGGTGGCCTATGACCTCCCTTCCTCTGACCTCTCTTTCTAGGTTGGAGGTGGAACAACCCCCACCAAACCCAGAGCCGAAACCTGAGGGAGTTTTACAGACAGGATGGAGCTCCTGTAACTCGGAGCCTCAGTTGGGAATGACTTGGGGTCTTGTCCTGAAGCTTAGTCTGGTGAACATGCCCCATTTGTAGCATGAGGGGTACTTCTCTGGAGGGACTGTATGTTGACAGTGGCAGAGTGGAGCCCTCAAGTCCACCTGAGTGAATATACCAGGGCTTGAGAATGGGCTTTGATCCTTCCATCCCTGAAAAAGGCATTTTCCTACCACCTCCCAAGGCTGATGGGGCAGTGTGGGTATTCTAAGTGTTGCAGCTTTGTTGCCCAGCCCTGGAGGCCTCCAGCCAAGCAGGGACAGAGGTGGGAGCAGGTCCCCTGGAAGTGGAAGTGGGGCCATGCTCTCCTTCCTGAGCCTGAGGACCTGGTGTACCTGGCCTGGCCTGGCCAGCTGGCAGGTGAATAACAGGGGCCAATGGGAGCCGCAGGGCCCTTCAGGAGGGCAAGTGGAAGGACAGATCCCTGCCTGGGCTCGTGGGCTTCCTGGATGTGGCCTTTTCCCACTCCGGGAGTAGGTACCTGTAGTCTTGGACCTGGGCAGGCTCTCCTGGCCCCATGCAAGCAAACAACATTCTTTGGCTGTTTACAGCTTTCTACCCAAGCAGCCAGGATCAGCAAGTACCTCAGAGGCCCCCATCCACTCCCACCGTGCACCCATAGGCCCTCACTGCCATGTTTTCCAGGCCCAGGGGCCTGGTCTCCGTTTCATCACCCTGCACTTTCCTCCACTAGCGCTGCGTTCACTCTGGGAAACGGGACCAGGACCACCCCCCACCATTATCTTTCCAATAGCCTGGGATTCAACCCCCAGCCAAAAGGACTGGGCTGTCTCTGTCCCCACTGAGTGCTGTGCCCTGTCCTCTGTCCTCTAGATGTGTACCCTCCCTTGAGTAGGAATGGAGGTCCCCAGATATGGGAGGCCAAGTTGTCCCTGATTCCACATGGTCCCCTTTCTGTTCCTCAGCCCCAGGTCCAGTGTGCCAGGCCATGGGTAGGGGCCCCCATGGAGGCCAGCATTCCAGGAGCAGGGTCACTGCCTGTGGATCACACTGGGGGCTGGAGCTCCTCGAGGATTCTACAATCAGGCAGCCTGGGCCTGAATCTCAACAGAATGGGGCAAAACGGGGGAGGCAGCTGGGGTCCCTTTTCCTGCCTGTACTCCTTCCCTGGGCCTCTCTCTTTTGAGAGAGCTTCCATTGACAGAGGCCTGTCTGGGTTCTTGCTCTGGGGCTGCCTGTCAGTGGCATGGCCTGCCACAGCCTTGGCTTTTCCTTCTGGAAAAACCTGGATTGTTGTGCCAAATCTCAGCACCTGCCTCCCCACCCCTGGCCACCAGCTGAGCCTGCCGCTTTGCCCATGCCTGGACTCCGGGTGGTGTGGTTGGTGTGGGATACCCATCTGAGGAAGGCTGTGGCAACCCTCCCAGTGCAGCCTGGGCTGGATGGGATCTTGGGCGCCCCACTCATACCTGCTTTAGTCATCAGGGCTGGTGGCTCCAATGAACTCTTCCTTGTTCTGGCCACGTAGAAACCAGGTCATGCTGCCCAGAGGACTTAGGCACAGTAGGGACAGGCGTGGGCGGCCATAGGATCATCACCTGAGGCCTAACTTCCCAGACACTCTAAGGCCCCGCCCCAGAGGCATCTTCTGGGGAAGCATCTGCAGGCATGTCCTCACCCCAGCCTGGTCTCCACATTCCCAGGGGACCCTGGCCCACCTTTTTTGAAAGATAAGCTCCTCCCCTCCTTTCCTGTTCCCCTTCCCTTCTGAGGGCCCTGTCAGAACTGAGATGGAGGTGCTGAGGGAGGGGCTACCAAGAACCCTGGGCCTTTGGCTGTGGCCCTACCCCCACCCGCCCCACCCCTGCCCTCCCCCCCTGCACATTCCTCCCAGGCTGAGGTCAGCCCCTCTGGGATGCAGGAGCTCCCCCCACCAGCCACATCACAGCTCTTCCCTCACTCCTGTTTTCCTCATTGCCCAGCAGGGAGGGCTGGGGGCGGGGCCTCCCTCTCCCTCCCTCCTCCCAAGCCCAGCAGGGTGGAGGGGGCTGTGCCAGGAATGCTGGAAAGTGGACTCTGAGGGCACACTGCACTCATGAACAGACATTCACATAAATACTGCATTCTCCTAACTGGCTAGGGGAGAGCCTCCCAGGAGTGCTGGGTAGGGGGCTGTGAATGCTCTGGGGAGGGCTGGGGAGTCTGGAGTCAGCCCCAGGGATCAACCCTCTTGTTAGTCCAGCAGGAGGCGTGGTTGACTCCCTAGCTGGAGTCTGCACCTCTCATCTTCTCTGCAGCTGCAGACAGCGCCCAGGCAGGTCTGGCACACAGTGGGGGTACCACAGGTATGCACTCTTGCTGCCACCTTAGCTCTGGGCATCTTGGGCACCCAGGCCTATGAAGGCCTCAGAGAAACCCTCCACTGCTGCCTCTTCCATCCCAGCTGAACAAGGCCCCTTCTTAGGCTCAGCTCTTTTCCCCTTTTGTTGTGCCCCTCACCCCAGTACTTCTTTTTTTTTGGGACAGGATCTTGCTTTGTCACCCAAGCTGGAGTGCAGTGGTAGGATCATGGCTCACGGCAACCTCAACCTTCCACCTCAGCCTCCCAAGTAGCTGGGACTACAGGCATGTGCCACCGTGCCTGGCTAATTTTTTTGTATTATTGTTATTTTTTTTTTTGGTAGAGATGAGGTTTTGTCATGTTGCCCAGGCTGGTCTTGAACTCCTGGGCTCAAGCAATCCTCCTGCCTTGGCCTCCTAAAGTGCTGGGTTTAGAGGCATGAGTCACCGCTCCCGGCCACCGCAGTACAATTACTTCCTAAACCCTCTGACCCCTGTGCCCAGGGTTCTACTCGAAGCTCCCTCCCTCCCCTGGGTGAAGACTCCTCAGTCTTCTCACTTCCCAAGGCCCCAACCCACCCCTGGCACTACCAAGCCTACTCTCCTGAGAGCCCCTACATTTTGTCTGTCTTAGGACAAGCACTGACCCCTTTACCCTCCCCCAGGTTGTATCCCTGGGGTCATTCTGCCACTTCTCTCCCCATGCCTCCCCTCTGCAGGACCGTGTCCCTGACGCCTGACTCGGAGAGCTTGCTGAAGTTTGGTAGGATTGCAGGCTCTTAGCTTGGCATTCACTGGGCCACTCTCTTTTTATTTTTTTCTTTCTTTTCTTTCTTTCTTTTTCTTTTTTTTTTTTTTTTTTTTTTTTTTGAGACAGGATCTTGCTTTGTCACCAGACTGGAGTGCAGTGGCAGGATCATGGCTCACAGCAGCCTCCGGAACTCCTAAACTCAAGTGATCCTCCTACCTCGGCCTCCCGAGGAGCTGGGACTACAGGCACACACCACAACACACAGTTAATTTTTGTATTTTTTGTAAAGATGGAGGTCTCACTATGTTGCCCAGGCTGATCTTGAACTCCTGGGTTCAAGTTATCCTCCTGCCTCAGCCTCCCAAAGTGTTGGGATTATAGGCCTAAGCCACCACACCAGGGCCACAGGACCACTCTTTGTAGCTTGGTGGGGGCCAGTCTTCCAGTGCTCCACCTGCCCCGTTTCTGGGATGCATTCGCTCTTTTGTTGCCAAGACTTTGTTTGCGCTGTGTCCTTCACCCTTTAGACCCTTCCCCTTGTCACCTGCTGGACTCCTCCTCACCGTTCATGATCCACCTGGCTGTCACCTGTCTTCTGTGTAATTCCAGTCTTCTGTGTAATTCCAGACCTGTGGTGTCAGGTTCAAGCCTCTGGGCAGGGCTCTGGGTTCCCCACTGTGGGGGAAGCAATAAGGGCTACAATCACTGGTGACCCCAGGACCCAGCGGAGGACAGGCACAGGGAGGCAGGAGATGGTGTGCCCATAGGAAGCCCTTCCACCTTCCTAGGCATGCTGAGTCTCCATGGGGTTGGAGGATGGATGGAGAATGGACACCCCTTAACCCTGTCCCAGTCCCCCAGGCCTTGACAACCCTGACCTCAGTGAGGTCAGAAAGCAGAAGGCAATGGGATGAGATGTCAAACTCTGATTTTTCTCCCAACAAGATTACCAGGGGCTGTGGGGCTGCATCTCTGGCAAGGGGAGAAAAGGACCCATGGCCTTGACTTTTGCTCCTCTTGGATATTAGTGCCCATCACCGTGTGACTGAGGGCTGAGTGGGTGGCAGGCATGGACACATTTGCTGCCACACACCTGCATACATACCCCAGCTGACTAGAGGCCATCCTCCTGGGTGATGAGAGGTGCTGCCTTCCCTCTGGTAGTCCATGGTAGAGATGAGGACCACTAGGATCTTTTGTTTTTAAGAGAAGGGGTCTTGTTATGTTGCCCAGGCTGGTCTCAAACTTTTGGCCTCCAGTGATCCTCCTGCCTTGGCCTCCCAAAATGCTGGGGATTACAGGCATGAGCCGCTACACAGCCAGGGTCTCCTTTTTTTTTGAGACAGAGTCTCATTCAGCCCCACAGGCTGAAATGCAGTGGCATGATCTTGGCTCACTGCAACCACCGTCTCCCGGGTTCAGGCGATTCTCCTGTCTCAGCCTCCTGAGTAGCTGGGATTACAGGCACCCACCATCATGCCTGGATAATTTTTGTATTTTAGTAGAGACGGGGTTTCACCATGTTGACCAGGCTGGTCTTGAACTCCTGACCTCAGGTGATCTGCCCGCCTTGGCCTCCCAAAGTGCTAGGATTACAGGCATGAGCCACCGCGCCCAGCCCCAGGGTCTCTTTTTAGGGCAGCAGACCCAGAGATTGGGGTCAGTTTTGGGGAGTGGGGCCAGACCCAGAACTCAGCCAAACAATGCTGTAGTCTTATCCTTGCCTCCTCCCTGACTCCCAGGGTCGTTAGGACTTGGCTGGCCATGCCACTGACCAGACAGCTAGAGTCAGGGCTTGTATTCTCCACCCAACTGGTTTGGCACTCAGTTTGGGTGGGGTGGGGTGAAATGATTCTGGGGAACTGAGACAACTAAGTTTTCCTGACATCAGAAGCCATGGGGCTCCCTGGAACATGGGACTTCTTCCAGGCCTTGGCAGCTCCTGCAGCCTCAGTGATCCCTGCTGTAACCCTGGAGAGGGCCCTTTCCCCCTTCTGCAACGGGCATCCGGGTCTGCACCTATCTGCTGGGACAGGGGATGGGACGGGGGGTGTCTAGGCCTGGGGAACTACTGAGAGGCAGCCTGACTGGCTCCTCCTCACAGAATGTCCCTCTACTCTCCTCTCTCAGGCCTGACTCTGAAAGCTTGCCTCTCTCTTCCCAGCTGCTCCCCCACCCCACAAATGGGTAAAAATACCAACGTTCCCACCACATCAGTAGCCAGAGCAATTATTTCAAACGGGCCAGGCCCTCTGGGAGGCAGATCAGCTTCATGGCGGTCTCCACAGGCTGGAGACAACCCCCGCCCCGCCACGCTGGGAGCATGAGCCTGGGTCCCTGCCCAGCTCTGCATGTCCTGCTAAGGATCCTGGGCCTCACAGCTGCAGCTGCCCATGAGTGGAGACAGAAAGATGGGGCTTCTTAGGCTGGGAGGGCTCTGGGGATTCAGGGCCAGCAAGCATTGAATTTCTGGTGCTCCTCACCCAACTGCTCCTGAGGGTTGATGAATGGCTGAGGTCCAGCCTGGGACAGCTCCAGGCAGCAGGTGATGCCCAGGAGCCAACCTCATGGAGTCCCTTCAGTTGGGGTGCAGGACACCTGGGCAGCCCGTTCTTGCCTGCAGCCCCCTATAGCTGGGAATTTCCCAACCACCAAACACAAGGCTGAATTGACAGGCCGCCTCCACCAGTGCTGGGACAATAGAGCCTTATGCCCTGGAAATCTGAGCCTGGGTGGGAGGCCAGGGCAGGTGGAGGCCTAGCTGTCTGCACTCACGGAAGCCCTGCCCCCAGGATCCCACCCAGACCCACTGCCAAGACGGCACCAGGTCCATCCTGCCAGGGCCCCGCATGGCCCACCCAGGGAGGGAGGCACTGGGTGAGTTAGGCAGACAATGCCAGTCCCTCAATGGTCCCTCTGTGCAGGGTTCCCCCTCAGGACAGAAGGAAGGAACCATCTTCCGCCCGCTTCCTGCTGGGCGGGCATCAGGGCTCTGATGCTCCTGCTAGCACATCTGCGGCTCAGCGGGGTCCAGGCCTGGGCCTCTGAAAGAAGGCGGGGGACCTGGGTTGGGCGCGGGATCCTGTTCTCCGTGTCGTTGGCCCTCGCAGGCAGGGGTGGGGACCGGGCCTGGGGGGCGCCGATGTCCTTCCGACCGGGCGGCAGCAGCCTCTCATCTCCTGCCAGTGCCAGGGGCCGAAGGTACGGGGCACTGGCAGGTGTGCGGGGGCGGGGTCCCGCGGCTGTGGCTCAACCCTCCCTCCCTCCCTCCCCGCCTCCGCGGCGCCGACCCCGGCCCGCCCCCTGCCCAAGCAGCTCTGTCTCGGGGTGGCCGCGGAGCCGTCGCCTCCTCACAAAGCTGCCTTTGTGTCCAGCGGCCTCCGCGAGACCCGCTGACGTCAGCCTCCGTGACCAGCCAGACAGGGCCGAACGCGGGCGGCGGCGCCCCCTGGCGGCCGGAGGCGGAGGCGTTAACCCCGGAGCCCCCCCCCCTGTGGAGGCCGGCTTTTCCCCCAGCCCGCCCCGACACGTTCAGGCCGCGGCTGTCCCTGCTGCCCATAGGAGAAGGTCTAGGCGCCTCGATGGCACTCAGGGCCCGCCCCACAAGCATCACCAGCCTTGTCATCTGCAGTTCCCTTCCCCAGCAACGCGCGGGCCCTTCCCACAGCCTCAGGGAGCTTTCCATCTTCAATGATCTGCAGCCCCCCAGGCCCAGCCTGTGGCAACCATCACATGGTAATACGGGGCCTGTCTGTCACTACCCTTCAGGTTTGACGGGGGCCCTCTGGGGCAGGGAAATTTCAGAATACGTCTCAAGGCCCCTAATGGCCTTCGGTTTAGTCAAGCCTGGACTGCATCCGGCCCACCTGGCTGTGTGGCCTTGGCAACGCACACTCTCCGGGCTTTGGTACCTAAGTCGTAAGTCACTTTCTCCTTCCATGTTAGAGACGTGCCGGACACCCCTCCTGCTCCCGGTGTGGAAGAGCACCTTACAACAGTTTCCTTAGAAGCCAGTCCAGCTGCCAGAGACCCAAAGCTGCAGAGTGCTGGGAAGGCGGGGACACACGGCCCCCACATGTATGCTGCCTAGTCCAGGTGGGAGAAATGAAACCCAGAGCTTCGGGCTCCAGGACGGCCCGGAAAGCTGAGTCAGGGCCCTGCCCAGGTTGAGGACTGAGGTTAAGACCACCATCACCTTGGCACACCTTAGCCGGGGCCTCTGCCCCTGGGAGAGAATACCCATCAGTTCTCGGTATTTTTTTTCTTTCTACATTTTATTATTTCAAACCAGGTGAACAATTCCGTAAAACATGTGAAAAAAGCAAGGAAGTGTTCAACGCTGAAGGCCCCGGGCCTGGGACAAGGGAATGAGGGGTGTGGCCCCCCAGCAGGCAGCGGCGGTTCCTAGGTTAGCGCTAGGGAGCTACATTTTAGGTTAATGGAGCCTGGGCCCAGGGCCGCTGGGGCAGGGCCCTCAGTGATGTTGGCAGTTGTCTGGAACAGCCCTCGGAACCCAATTCTGTGGAGGGCAGGGCAGGGTTGCGGCTCGCACAGGGGCGGCCAGCAGAGGGATGGGTGTAAACACGCAGACACACTCAAGGCACGGAGTCACTTGAAAGGGGGGCTGGAGGGGTTGCTGGTCAGGATCTGACAGTCTTAAATAGTTTTTCTCTAAAAAGTTTTCTAGATTTGCAGTTTTCTTTTTTTTTTTTTTCCTTTACTTTCATATTTTTTTTAAAAAGCTACGAGAATGAGTAGGTGGACTGTGGTCTCCAGGAATGGTGGTGTCTCACGCTTCTTGTGCTTTTTCCTTTGGGGCCTCCGAGCGGCTGGGGGGTAGGGGACTGGGCAGGAGGCTCCCTGTAAACATTTGGACTTGGGCTGGGGCAGGGGCTGGTGTTGGGCAAAGCTGGGGGTCCAGGCTGGAGAAGCAGGCGCCCCTCCGGACATAGCCTTGGGAGACTCAGCATGTGCCCCCCTCCCCCCATCACAGAACAAGACAATGGTTAAAAACCAGAACAGATGCCCAGAAAGGGGGTACCATGGCCATTACCAGCACCTCAGAAAAGGGCAGGCTTCAAACAGGGAGGCCCGTGGCAACCCCTCCCCTACATCTGGAGCTGAGGGACAGGGGGAGCTGAGAACAGAGAGGAAAGAGGAGAAAAGCGGCCGGGGAACAGGCGGGGAGCGTGGTCTTCTTGCCCCCATCTTCTTCAAGGGTTGGGGGGTACAGAGTTGGCGGTGGCCCTGGAGGTGGGGGGAAAGCAGAGCATGGATCGGGAAGCAGCCAGGCCGCGCCTCTCTCCCACCTCCCTAGACAATGACCCTTCTCCATTTTTCCTACCCATTTGTTACCAGGGACACAGTTGCCGCCCAGGAGCCAGTTTCTGTTGCTGGGTTACATGGGGGAGGGGAGTCTGTGGCACTGGGAGAGTCATCCCCACCTCTACCAGGGCCAGTGGGGCCAGCCTAAGCCCAGGAAGCTCAGACAGGTTGGAGGGCAAGAGCTGGAGGTGTGCACAGAGCTGGTGGTAGTGGGCAGGAGGGCTGGGCTCCGCTGGCCCAGGCTGGGCCAATGGCCTGGTGGGTGAGGAGGTGAGATTTCTCCAGGGAACATCAGAATGGCCTCTGGTTCTGTCCCAGGGCAAGGCCAGGCCCTTCTGTCTGGACCACTGGGCCAGGCCTGCTTGTATGACCTCCTCCATGCCCTGCACCCCACTCACTTGACCTCCTGATTCACACCCTGTGCCTCCTCCTCCCTTGTCCCCTGGTCACCTATTGCCCCTCCCCCTCCAGGTTCAAGCCGCTACCCACCCCCAGAACCCCCTGCTGGGGCTCCAGGCCTGCTTAGTTCTTCCCCAGCTCCCTGCCACAGCCCCTCTGGCTCACCATCCCGCCAGGCCCCGCTGCCCCTCAGAAGAGGCCGCAGTCCTTCAGGTTGTTCTTGATGATGACGTCGGTGACGGCGTCAAACACGAACTGCACGTTCTTGGTGTCGGTGGCGCACGTGAAGTGCGTGTAGATCTCCTTGGTGTCTTTGCGCTTATTCAGGTCCTCAAACTTACTCTGGATGTAGCTGGCTGCCTCATCATACTTGTTGGCCCCTGGGGAAGAGAAAATGGTGAAGACTTGTGCTGCATATGCGGCAGGCAAGCCCCATCCTACATGTGCAGCAAGGGTCTGTGCGTGTGGATGGCCAGGCATACAACCTGTGCACACATGTGCACAATATGACAATGTGTGTGGCTGCCCATATATGCCAGATGTGCAAAGGGGTACCCTACTGTGTGAAGGAGGATGCCCAGGTGCACATGTTCAGGGGTACATGCTTGAGTGTGTTAAGGGCTCCACATGTGGACACATAACTATACAAGCCTAAGTGAGGCACCAGCCCCTGCAAATGTTCCAAGGCTACACTTCTGTCCAGTGGGGGGCGCCTGAGGGCCACCTGGTCACCAGGGGCTACTGGGGACAAGCAGCAACTCTCTGGAGGCCCTGTCCCCACAGTCCCCACACCTGTGTACTCAGGGAAGCAGATGGTCAGGGGACTGTGTGTGATCTTCTCCTCGAACAGGTCCTTCTTGTTGAGGAAGAGGATGATGGACGTGTCTGTGAACCACTTGTTGTTGCAGATGCTGTCGAATAGCTTCATGCTCTCATGCATGCGGTTCTAGGGGCAGAATATCGAGGTCAACACTAGCCACCACTCCCCAAGCCCGCTGCCTCCACCCGCAGCATTCTCTCAGCCTCTCACCATCTCCTCGTCCTCAGCTAGCACCAAGTCGTAGGCGCTCAAGGCTACGCAGAAGATGATGGCTGTGACGCCCTCAAAGCAGTGGATCCACTTCTTCCGCTCAGACCGCTGACCACCCACATCAAACATCCTGCAGATATAGGATCACTTTAGCTCCAGGAAGGGAGCGCTGGGGGAGGCTTTCTGCCCCATTTTCCAGGTTGGCTGACATCTGGAATCATCCACACTTGCCCACCTCACCCCTGGTTCTGGGCCTGGGGCTTGGAGAGCAGACAGGCTGCAGCCACATCAGGCAGGAGCAGCAGAGGCTGTGAGCAGTTGGCAGAGGTGGCATGGATCCTGACTGCTGGTTCACCAGGTGGTGAGGATGTGCTGGCCCAGAACATGTGAGCCTTGCAAAACCTCAGTGGGGCTGGGGGATCCTGAACCAGCCCCTGCCTCTGCTACCCCAAAGGCTGGCAGGTCCTGCCCCTCCCATCTGTTTATATGCTCGCTCACTTGAAGTGTAGGTCCTTGAAGGTGAAGTGTGTCTCCACGATCCCCGTGGTCTTTACGCGGGTCCGTAACACATCTTGCTGCGTGGGGATGTAGTCACTCTGTGCAATGCGCTCCAGGTCGTTCAGGTAGCTGGGGGTGGGGGGTGGGAGGGTCAGTGGGGGCCAATATGGGGCCACCTTACCTGGACCCTGGGCCAGCTGGAAGAGGCCCCTTTCCTCCCATGCCATTTCTCAGGCATAGCCCTTGCTTTTTTCCCTTTTTCTTTCTTTTTTTTTTTTTGTTTTTTTGAGACAGAGTGTCACTTTGTTGCCAGGCTGGAGTACAGTGACCTGACCTTGGCTCACTGCAACCTCCGCCTTCCAGGTTCAAGCGATTCTCCTGCCTCAGCCTCCTGAGTAGCTGGGACTACAGGCGCGAGCCACCAAGCCCAGCTAATTTTTGTATTTTTAGTGGAGATGGGGTTTCACCACGTTGACCAGAATGGTCTTGATCTCTCCACCTCAGGTGATCCACCCACCTCGGCCTCCCAAAGTGCTGGGATTATAGGCGTGAGCCACCGTGCCCAGCCTAGGCACAGCCCTTGCTTCTTTAACCCCTGCCTGCATTACCTCATTGCTCAAATGAAGAAACCTGAACTCAGAGCCCCCGGCCTCCCACCTGTAGAATGGGAATGGGAGGAGGTGCAGCTCTGTGGACAGCTAGCCAGTGAAGATCTAGTACTCAGGGTCTGAGCCAGGCCTGCCTCGGACAGGATCCAGGATGTTGGGGCTATAGGCAAAGAGGGTGGGAGGAGGCAAATTAGTCCTTCAGTGAAGGATTCAGGATGCTAATGGGCGCAATTACGGCACTAGCCGCAGAGCAGCCTGGTGCGGTCCCTCGATGTGGTGCTGGACAGGTTAGGGCCTGCCAGGCCCAGTGGACTCTTTGCCCAGTACCCAATGAAATCTGGGCTCCTCAGGGGGAGGGCACAGACACCTGCTTGGCCAGGGTCCCAGGGGCTCCTCATTACCAGGTTCCCTTAATTAGTATCAAGGCTACCCCTGCAGGGTCCTACCTCTGCTGCCTGCCTCAATATCCCTGCCATGCCCTGGAGGCTGGTCTGAGGCCTCCAGGCTGCTGCCCAGAGCCGACTTCTCATTCCTGGGGCAAGGCTGCTGGGGCCGGCCCTTGGCTCCCACCAGCAACCAGGCCAAACCAGGCCAGAGGGAAATGATCTCAGAGTAGCAGGGACAAAACAGAAAAACAGGAAGGGCCATGGGGAACCATGACGCATGTGCTGTGACCCACATACCACGCACCGCCCCCTACTGACAGAGCCCTCAGTGTGGAGGCACCATGGTGCATTCCACACCAGCCTCTCCCTTTTCCCCAACAGGTGGGTTCACCCCAGGGACCCCCTGCCTCACTGCAATCTTGGAGGGTTGCTGTGATGAGGGGCTGGAGGAGCCCTGCTTCCTGTGGTGTTCCAATCCGCAACTCATCCCTGGGGGGAACTGTCAAGGCATAAACCTGCCCGGGAGAGCAGAGCCTGTGTTCACTCCCAAAACTGTGCTGGGCACACAGTGGGTGCCTAATGTCTGGAGAATGAAGAAAGAGAATGATGGAGAAGCGGGAGGTGGCCTGGAGCTGGCTCTATCCCTGCTCCCTTTGAGTATCACGGGCACCAAGGTCCCTGCTGCTCTGAGCGCCAAGCTCGCTGGTGGCTGGGCCAGAGATCTCAGGGAGGGGCAGTGGTGAGGCCTGGGGCCCCCATAGCATTTAACTGTGACTGCATAGCTCCTGTAGGGGGTACGTATTCACAATAGCATTCAGGCCATGTAAGGAGGGTAGGAGGAGGCTGTTCATGTGGCTGGGACAGGGCTCAGGACCCTCCTCCTCCCACCTACCCTTGCTGAAATCCACCCTCTGGGTGGGCTCAGGATTGGATGAACAATAGGAGCAAAAGGGTGTTCCAGACAGAGGGGATTGGCTTAAGCAGAGATCGGGGAAGACTAGAGAACAGGGACAGCAGCCTATCTGGTGACACCATCCAAAGCCTGTGGATGTCCCCTGCAGCCATCCTCAATGGCTATCAGCCTGTCTGTCCTATTCCCCGTGGGTTCCTCAGCACCCTCCACCAGTCCGAGTACATGACAGATACCACAGGGAAGGAGTTCAGAACTGTGGAAAGGGTGCAGACCTGTCATGCCTCTGGGATTCCTGGGACCCCTTGTAATTCCTCAGCTGAGTCCTGGGTTCAGCCCAGAGCCAGCGAGGGTCAGAGGTGAGGTCCAGGGGCTCCGACCTACACACACACCTGTCACCTCCCAGATAACTTCTTCCCCTGTGGCCCCCGCCAGCCAGCCTCCACAGCCTATGTTCAAGCACAGCCAGCTCTCCACCACCCCGAGGATGCTGCACATGCTATGCCCCTGCCTGGAATCCCCTCATCCACTCCTCCCCTGGTTGACTCTCCTTCAGAGCTCAGCAATCCTGCCTCTGGGTCAACCCCACCTCAACCTTTTCACCAACATCCTAAATTGTCACTGCATGGGGACTTTGCTCCACTCATCACTGTGTCCTTGAAGCCTTGCACAGGGCCTGGCACAGAACAGGTGGCAGCAAATTTTTTTTTTTTTTTTTTTTTGAGATGGAGTCTCGCTCTGTCACCCAGGTTGGAGTGCAGTGGCACTATCTTGGCTCACTGCAAGCTCCGCCTCCTGGGTTCACGCCATTCTCCTGCCTCAGCCTCCCGAGAAGCTGGGACTACAGGCGTCCACCACCATGCCCTGCTAATTTTTTTTTTCTTGTATTTTTAGTAGAGACGGGGTTTCACCGTGTTTGCCAGGATGGTCTCGATCTCCTGACCTCGTGATCCACCCGCCCTGGCCTCCCAAAGTCCTGGGATTACAGGCATGAGCCACCGCGCCCGGCCTTCTTTTTGTTTTTTTGAGACGGAATCTCACTCTGTTGCCTAGATTGGAGTGCAGTGGCACGATCTCCGCTCACTGCAAGCTCCGCCTCCTGGGTTCACGCCATTCTCCTGCCTCAGCCTCCCAAGTAGCTGGAACTACAGGCGCCCGCAACCACGCCCAGCTAATTTTTTGTACTTTTAGTAGAGACGGGGTTTCACCGTGTTAGCCAGGATGGTCTCGATCTCCTGACCTCATGATCCGCCCACCTCGGCCTCCCAAAGTGCTGGGATTACAGGTGTGAGCCACCGCGCCCGGCTGCAAATGTTCTTTAGAAGACTGTATGTCAAGACAGATCAGACTCAACTGGAAGAGATGTACTGTATAAGCCACCTGCCTGTCATTCCTCCTGGTCGTTCAATAACGTGTCACCCACCTACCCCCCAAACCAAAAAACACCAAGGCCTTGGTTAATGGTCTTCGGTTTCATGAGCAAAGACCAGCAGTGTCCTTCTGGGGGTTCTCAGGCCCTCCAGTCCAGCCTTTAGTCCTCCCCCAGCCCCTGCCCTGCCCAGCCCAGCCCCTCAGAGCACTCACTAGGCGGCTGAGTCGTTGAGCTGGTATTCCCTTGAGCGGCCAAAGCAGGCCTGCACACCATGGTCAGCCCAGAGCCTCCGGATGACGCCGGACAGGTCATCGGGGAGCACGCCTTGCTCCTCGGCGGTGCAGGACAGTGCAAATAGCTGCCTGGCGTCGTCCTGGGCACAGCGGCGGGTGGTCAGGCAGTTGAAGGAATGTACCCCCACCCTGCCAGAGGCAGGGAAACCTCTGGAATGGGGCCCAGGCTAGGGTATTCTTGGATTCCCTAGGATGAGACTTGCCCTAAAACCTTTTTTTTTTCTTTTTTCTGCAATGGAGTCTAGCTGTGTCACCAAGTCTAGAATGCAGTGGGGCAGTCTTGGCTCACTGCATCCTCCACTTTCTGGGTTCAAGCGATTCTCCTGCTTCAGCCTCCCAAGTAGCTGGGACTACAGGCATGTGCCACCATGCTCGGCTAATTTTTGTATTTTCGGTAGAGATGGGGTTTCACCATGTTGGCCAGGCTGGTCTTGAACTCCTGACCTCAGGTGACCCACCTGCCTCAGCCTCCCAAAGTGCTGGGATTACAGGCATAAGCCACCACACCCAGCCACCCTGAAACCTTTTGGGAGGTGGGAGAGGGTGGGGCGGAGGGCACATACCGCTCTGGAGGGGTCGGCAAAGTCGATCTGCAGGTTGCCCATGGCTTTGACAATGGCCATGATGGACTGGATGGTGTTGCTGTAAACAACCGCCCGGTACTGCCGGCATTCCTCCTCGGAGTAGCCATCCTCGTGGATGATCCTGATAGCCAGGGACCAGGAAGGTTAGTGTCCCCAGGGCACTGGGAGTTCCCACAGCTGCCTGGGGCTGCTGGGACCTGCTTCAGAGAAGAAAAAACTGCCCCTGACCCACTGGGACCTGAGGGTAAGTGACTGCCTCTGAGAAGGTTCTGGGCCTGGCTAAGACTGGCTGGGCCTGTAGTCGGGGGCAGTACAGGCCCAGAGAATGAAGAGGGGAAGTTGGAGTTTGGGCACTGCCTCTGGGATACAGCACTTACTTCATCTGCTTGACGATGGTGCTCTTCCCTGACTCCCCAGCACCTGGAACAGAGGGCACAGGTGGTCAGGGGGCAGGCCCAGAGGGGCTCCACAGGCACAGAACAAATGCCCAGACACCTGTAGCCCAGGAGGCAGAACTAACCATCCTACCAGCTGCACCGTGAGATGGAGGCAGCTGGGCCTGGTGGGCAGCAGAGCTACCAGGAATGCAGCTGGCAGGGCCACAGTGGTCAAGGTAACCTAGAGCACCTGTGCCCCAAGGCAGACTCTCTGCAGGCCTTTGCCTCCCACAAGCTCTGCTGCCCACCATGGCTCCCCATTGTCCTGGTTGAGTTCAGGGGTCTTGGCTGGAGACTTGGCCAGACCTGAAGGAGTCAACCTGTTCTCACATACATAGGCTCACCAACCTGTGCAGCTGGTGCATGCCAATATGGTACCCTGGGCAGAGCTGGCAGGAAGATGCCCTGCATACTCCATCCAACAGAGTAGCAGCCCTTCTTCTCCCCATACTCTGAGCCTTAGCAATCAGGGCCCTAAGCAGGAGCACAGCGTCACACTTCAGCTTTCCGGACGTGGCCCAATGCCCCGTCCTCTGCTCACGGCACCCAGGTCTGCCCTGAGCAGATGGAGGCTAGAAGGCTAGAATCTGGGAGACCTACAGTTTAACACAGAAACGTACTGACTCATGAATCTGGGAGACCTGCGATGTATTTCACACACCCACACCCACACCCGCCCATACTGACTCAAGCTTTTCCCTGGCCTGGTACACCCCTGGCCTGGTACACCCCTGGCCCATATTTCTCCTTAGCTGGTACTGAGATTTGCTGCATTCTCTCGTGTTAGTCACAGAAGATATTGTTTCTGTTCCCATTCTACAGACAAGGACATTGAGGCTCAGAAAAATAAAATATTGATCTAAGATAATGTAGCCAGGACTCAGAAGGGCAAGAGGGTGGAGGGAACCCATGATGCCAGGTCCACCCTGCCATTCTCAAAATGTGGCTAAGACCCTGCAGGACAATGCCCTGGGGAGGTGTTTAAAAGAGCAGATTCCACCGGCGCGGTGGCTCACGCCTGTAATCCCAGCATTTTGGGAGGCCGAGGCAGGTGGATCACCTGAAGTCAGTAGTTCGAAACCAGCCTGGCCAACATGTCAAAACCCCATCTCGGCCGGGCGCGGTGGCTCAAGCCTGTAATCCCAGCACTTTGGGAGGCCGAGACGGGCGGATCACGAGGTCAGGAGATCGAGACCATCCTGGCTAACACGGTGAAACCCCGTCTCTACTAAAAAATACAAAAACTAGCCGGGCGAAGTGGCGGGCGCCTGTGGTCCCAGCTACTCGGGAGGCTGAGGCAGGAGAATGGCGTGAACCCGGGAGGCGGAGCTTGCAGTGAGCTGAGATCCAGCCACCGCACTCCAGCCTGGGCGACAGAGCCAGACTCAGTCTCAAAAAAAAAAAAAAACCCCATCTCTACTAAAAATAACAAAAACTAGCTGGGCATGGTGGCGGGTGCCTGTAATCTCAGAGGCTCGGGAGGATGAGGCAGAAGAATCGCTTGAACCTGGGAGGTGGAGATTGCAGTGAGTTGAGATCATGCCATTGCACTCTAGCCTCGGCAACAAGAGCGAAACTTGGTCTTAAAAAAAAAAAAAAAAAAAAAAGCAAACTCCCAGGTCCCATCCCAGATAACAGCCAGATCTTGAGGAGTGCAGCCCAGGAGCCTGTATTACCCAGGGAGTCTGTGTGAAGAAGGACCAGGAGGGCCACCCAACTCCCTGGCTGGGGGCCAGAGGGAGTGGAGGCAAGGCCTCACCTTGACCTTGCTCCCCTGCTGCTGGCTGTCTTGAGCTCCAGGTTGAATGGCCCCCAGCTGGGCCCTGCTGTTCTTCCCAGACCCCTCTGCTCCTGCTCCATCACTGCCAGTCAGACCTGCAGCTGCCAGGTACTACCTGTAGCCACCTCCAGCACCCTGCTCATGCTGTTCTCTTTGCTGGGAATATGTGCCCCATGCCCCATTCACAGTGTTTCAATTCTGATCACTGTGGCACGTCTGTTCCTCTGTACAGCTTAGCTGGGTGGGCACTGCGGTCTGTGCAGAGGTCAAACTTGGGGACTCGGGCCAACCTCACCAGTATCCCTCGGGGCTGGTCAAAACTACCTCAGAAGAATGAAGGTGCTAACACACAAACAAACACAAGCAGTAACAATAACATCGGCAATATTGACAGCAAAGCTATATGAAAACAGCGCCCACCATGTGCCGGATGCTGTTCTACATCAATGACACCCACCAACTGCCACCTCCACAGCAATCCTGGGAGGTGGGTTCCATTCTCACCCCGCTCTAACCAATGAAGGAACTGAGGTCCAGGGAGGCTGAGGTCACAGGTTAGAGTCCCCTCTGCAGGGAGCGCATCTGTCCACCATGCAGTCCCTCCTAGAACTGTCCTGAGTACCTGGTACTGCAGCGGAGCCACACAGTCCACCTGGCACTGGGTTCACTCCCTGTCTCCCCAGGCAGACTCTGGGCCATGTGTGCAGTGCTCAACAAGCAGCAGCAGGCATTGGGATATGGTGGCAGGCCATGCCAAGGCCCCTGCCCACCTTCAGCCCCCTACGCCAGAGACCACCCTGAGGGGAAGGGCCTGAGCCCTCCTCACAAATGCCACCAGGTGTCTGCAATCACTGAACTTCTGACTGTCCCAGGCCTGCTTTCCAGGATGAGGGGAGGGGATGTGGGGAGATGGGGAGTGACAGCTAGTTGGGTACGAGATTTCTTTTTGAGGGTGGTGATTATATTCTGGAATTAGAGAGCAGTGATGGTTGCACAACCTTGTGGACATACAAATGTGCAGGCCCTGGGCAGGCTGGGGCAGCAATCCCCTCTATTGCTTTAGCCCCTGGGCACTACAGGTGCCAGGCCCACTATCTTCACTGGGGTGTATACCAGAGTATATACTAGCACCACTCCCTCCCCATTGGGCTGTGCATGGCAGAGGGGCAGCCAGGATCTCCATACTAACACTCCTCCACCTGCCAATGAGGACACAGGGAAAGGTCCCAGGAAAGCCTCACAGTGATGCCCCATCACCAAGGCCCATCCCCCTGGGGCTCAAAGCACCCACTGGGGCAGGGAAGGCAGCAGTAGCCACCTGACTATCCTCCCCACTGGCTCCTCCAGAGCAGGAGGAAGAACCAGGAGCCAGTCACAGCCAGGATAGGGGGAACTGAAGGAGCAGAGACCAAGGATGCCAAGTCATGAGTCTCCATGCAGTCCCCAGTGAGGCAAGCCGAGACTCAGCAGGGAAGCTACCCAGGGGATGGGGGACCTGAGGTCTAGGGTGAAAGCTGCCCCCTCTTGTGTGACTTCAGGACTCCTGCCCACTTGAGGCATTAGTTTCCCTATCTGGCCACTGGGAGTGAAGAGGGAGTCTGGCCCTTTGACCACTCTTAGTAGGTGATGTGGGCCGCTTTGTGACCCTGCCGAGGGGCAGTGATGAGGGTACAAACTTGCTTTGCATCTGATTTTCCTAGCAGCAGCTAGACCTGGTAGACATGAGGTAGGCAGCACAGAGCCAGTCATGCTAGGAGCCAGGATATCTGCTCCCTGCCCCAGCCCTGGGAGGGCCCACTTCCCTGTCCCCCTCGAGTTTCAGTTTCCCCTCCTAAGGCCTCTTAAATGTTAAGAGAACATTCTCTACCCCTAGCAGGGGTCACTGAAAAAAGACCTCCACTTGACAGGTAAGCAAATCAAGGTCATGGAGCCTCTATCCCTAGACTCAGGCTGGTCTCTTTGTCTTTCCAGCAGCTGTGACTCAGGCGGGAAGTAGTGAGTGGCAGGACAAGGGCGTGGTGCTGGCAGTCAGGCAGGAAGCAGGGGGAACAACGGGACAGAGGCAGGGGCACAGCCCAGGAGCAGCTCCAGCAAAGAAGGGGGCCAGGAGCAGAGGTGGGTGGAGTATGGCATCTGGATGGAATGGGTGGGGTGAAGAGCTCTTGGGCAGCCCACAGGCTAAGTGCTCTGGCAGCTGAGGCAGTAGCCTCACTCTCCACATCTCTGGCTGGGTCCTCTTTCCATCAGGACCTGATGGATATCCCCTACCAGATAAGATGGCATGAGGCTTATCTGTGAGTTTTTTTTTTTTTTCTCAGCCAGCTGTGCTTTATTGACAACGCGCCACTCATTATCTGTGAGTTTTGCACGCATCCAGCTCCCCTCCCACCTGCCTCTCAGAGGAGTGGCTGAGTCCAGGTTTTTCTTTTTTTTTTTTTGAAACAAGAGTCTCGTTCCGTCGCCCAGGCTGGAGTGCAATAGCATGATCTCGGCTCACTGCAACCTTTGCCTCCCAGTTCAACCTCTGGCTCCTGGTTCAAGCGATTCTCCTGCCACAGCTTCCCCAGTAACTGGGACTACAGGCATGTGCCACCACGCCTGGTTAATTTTTGTATTTCTAGTAGAGACAGGGTTTCACCATGTTGGCCGGGCTGGTCTCGAACTCCTGACCTCAAGTGATCCACCTGCTTCGGCCTCCCAAAATGCTGGGATTACAGGAGTGAGCCACCGTGTCCAGCCTGAGTCCAGATTTCTGCAAAGATGCTGGGTAGGCGAACTGAGGCAATAGAAGGTGGCATGAGTCAGCCCCTCCTGCCCGCAGAGGGCTCCACCAAGTGCTCTATCCCCAGCTGGGTAAGACCAGAGAGGCCTGCAGAGGTTTCCTGGGGTGGCCTTGATATCCCCACTGAGTCACACCTCTTCCCACCAAGGAAGAAACCTCTGCAGCCTTTGCCCTGTGACGCAGCTGCTGGGCCCACAGCAGGTGGGCAGTAATCGCAGTGATGTGCTGGGTGGTGGCAGCTGCTCTGCATTAGAACATCTGCTTCCACTTTGGGAGTGCTGAGCCCCAGAGGAGGGAACCGATGAGAGAAGGGAGACAGTACCACTCCACCTGCGCGAACAAGACCAGCAGGGCCCCTGCAGCAGGAGAGACAGGCCCACAGGTCTGGTCGCTTGATGCTTATTCCAGGCCCCAGCATTCAAGTCACAGCATCTGTTCATCTTGGACCCTCTAACTCCTTAATAGGCTTTGATCTGCTGGGAGGCTGGGACTTGCTGCTGTCCTTTCTGGCTTCAGTTTCCTCTGGGCAGAGCTGTCAAGCCTCAAATGGCCAGCCAGCCCACCTCCCATTTTCAGATCCTCTCCCAGAAGGAGGTCCAGACTTGCCACAGCCCGGATGTCCACTCTAATGCTTCCTGAGATCCCCAAGAGCTTCAGCTCCTTTCCTGCCCTTTCTCTGGCACTTCATCTGTGAAATGGGACAACACTGTCTCCTTCTGAGAGATGGGTAAGGATTAAATGCAAAGCTCTTCTCACAGTGTGGGGCACATGGTGAGCATGCAGGTAAAAGTTATCACTATTTTTCTACCTTTTGAAAGAGTACAGATTTCCCCAAACCTCTTATTTCCTGCAACTTGCAGAGAAGACTGCTGTGGTCATCTCATTTGAAGGAGAGCTTCTGAAGGCTTTCAGATAAAGAGCAGATGAAGAGCAATGGACAGCAGCTAACAGGCTGATTCAGAGCTCTGGTGGTTCCCTGCTGGGACTCAGCATAACCTGGAACAGGAGTCAGAGCTACTGGCTCCTCTGCTGGCTTTCCGCTCTGTGTCGTCACTTCCCTTCCGTATAACCGGGCACTCCCACACAGCTGGGGCCTCCTTCCATGCCCAGGAGCCTCACTGCTGACATTGCTCCCTGGCTCCACACACCCAGAAAGCCGGGCAGAAGACCTCCCTGGAGAGAACCCCCATACTGGTGGGCTCCGTGGGAACACGTGGGGCCAGGGAGAGCAGCCAGCTGACGTGGCAGGCCCGAGGGCAGAGATTCTCAGAAGCAGCAGCGGTTGGGACCACAGGGTAGACTTGGGCAGCGGCCCAGCTCAAACCCACAGCACCAGGCCCGCCCACACTGCCACAACTCCCCAGCCTATCCCAGTGGGACATGGTGGGGCAGGTGGGGGTAGCCCTGAGCCCACCACAAAGGCAGCCCGGACACCACCTCCTACTGTCATCCAAGGAAGGCGCCACATCTCCAGCTCAGCCTGTGGTTCTCAGATCCCGCGCACCCCCTCGTCCCCCGCAGTCCTAGGGACCCAGGTCCCGCCACCACCAGGGGGCGCCCGGCAGCCAGAGACACTATGGAAGGAGGTGGGGGCTGGGAAACACCGGGGAGCGTTTTGTTTCAGAAAAGCAGCCACAGCCAGGGGAGGCTGGGGAAGGTGCCCCACCCATCAGCCCGTCCCTGGGAAGCCCCCAGCCTGCAGACTCCGCACACACAGAAACCATGGCAACGGGAGGGAGGGGCAGAGGCCCGGCCAGACAAAGGCCCTCTGAGCCCCGCCCCTGGCGTCTCTTCCTTCCTCCAGGTGTTGCTCTGTGGCCCCAGTCATTCCCTCCGAGGAGGCTCAGCCCCGGTCCGGCACTGGGAGGCAGGGACTCGAGGTCTTGAAAGGGACCGGCAACACCCCCACCCGTGTGTGTGGCATGGCCCTATAACGGATGCCTGAACAGACCAGCGGACTCCACACCTCCCTCCCGCCAGTCTCTGGAACTCGGCTGCCTCCAGCGGCTTCCAGGGGTTCACAGTGCCCATAAGGGGAGCACTACCAACCGGGTTCTGGCTTGCTACTGCCAAGTCAGAGATCTCTGTGTTAGGGAAACTGAAGCCTGAGGTCCTGCCCACACATGGGAAAGGCTTTCTGGGGCAAGGTGTGTCTCCCTCAGTGGAGCCCTTTCCACTGCAGAGGGAAACTCAGGCACCGGGTGAGGAAGGCGGGCCTGATGTAAAGGAGGCTCCAGACCTGTTCATCGTTGGCCCCTCAGGCCCCAGGTACTGCTCTGTGCAGGAGCCAGGAGGTGCTGGACAAGACCCAGATCATGCGGAGCTGGGCCATTTGGCACCGTCTCCCCGGAGGCCTCTTCATTTCAGGCATCCCTCCGCTGTTCCCAAGGCACCTGAATGACCTCTCTTCCCTTCTGACTCACAGCGGTGGACTCTGGGAAAGATAACGGGAGCCTAGACCTCATCTATGAAATGCACCCCTTGAGGGAGGGTGCCAAACCCAAGGCCTGCCCTGAGTAGCATCCCTCAGATCTTCAAAGTCACCTCAAACTGCCTCAGGGCCCAACCCAAACCAGCAGCTGTGTCCAGAGGCCAGGAGACCATGCTAAGAACCACAGCATTGGCGGGGCGCAGTGGCTCACGCCTGTAATCCCAGCACTTTGGGAGGCTGAGGTGGGCGGATCACCTGAGGTCAGGAGTTAGAGACCAGCCTGACCAACATGGAGAAACCCCATCTCTACTAAAAATACAAAATTAGCCAGGTGTAGTGGCACATGTCTATAATCCCAGCTACTCCGGAGGCTGAGGCAGGAGAATCACTTGAACCTGGGAGATGCAGGTTGCAGTGAGCCCATATCTCATCATCGTACTCTAGCCTGGGCAACAAGAGCGAAACCCAGTCTCAAAAAAAAAAAAAAAAACAACAAAAGAATCACAGCATCACAGGTTCTAGTACTGGACAGAGAGGGAAGAGGCCAGTCTGAGGTCTCACGGTAAGGAATTGGACCCTCTGGGACCCAGAGTCTTCGGTGGCCATGAGGATGCACAGGCCTCTACTCTGTGCATGGCCTCACTCATGGCCCAGAGAGGCTTGGACGCTTCTGCTCTGGCTCTCCTAAGCCTCCCTCAGCCCCCTCAGCCCCTTAAGGCCTGACCTGGCAACACAGCAAAACCCCTAGGAACCCCTACAGGAGAGGGCAAGGCCTCACTAGGCCACAACACTGAGATTCAGAGATCAAGGAGCAAGAGGAACCAGCCTCATCAACTATCATGCAGTCATCAGCCGACACCATGGCCACATTCCGCCGCCACACAGCATCACACATGCATCCAGCACTGAGCCTGTGCTCACGGTGCAGCCCTAAGGAACATGCTTTCCTTTCACTCCTCTGGACAATTCCCAGTCTCAGGGGCCCTCATCATGCACTTCAGTAGCTTCTGAACCTTCCTCAGGCTTGGTCTCAGTCTAAGACTGGGGCTTGTGGGAGAACAAGCATAATATTAGGGAAAGAATGAAGTCCTAAGTTGCCAGCTATAACTTGAGCATCACTGTGAGGGGATACGGAGGAGGAAAAGCGGGAAGTCAAAAGGTGCAGCTGTGGCCGGGCACGGTGGCTCACACCTGTAATCCCAGCACTCTGGGAGGCTGAGGCAGACGAATCACTTAAGGTCAGGAGTTCGATACCAGCCTGACCAACATGGTGAAATCCCATCTCTACTAAAAATACAAAAATTAGCTGGGTGTGGTGGTGTGTGCCTGTAGTCCCAGCTACTCAGGAGGCTGAGGCAGGAGAATCGCTTGAACCCAGGAGGCGGAGGTTGCAGTGAGCGGAGATCATGCCACTGCACTCCAGCCTGGGCGACAAAGTGAGACTCCATCTCAAAAAGAAAAAAAAGCGGGGGGTTCCCCCATGACCACATGGCTGTAGAAAGATTCATACACAGTCTTCGGTCCCACCTTCCAGGTCAGACAGCTTCCTTTCTGTCTCCTAAAAGAGGAATTGAGGCCTGCGAGCCAGGGACCATAGACACATGCAGAACACACATGCACCCACACTGTCTGCCTGCTGTCCTGCCTGATCCGTTACTTCCAGCCAGCACAGACTCCCAAGGGGCCATGGCAGTTGGAGGCAAGCGCTTGGCCACCACATGGGTCATGTCCTGGCGTCTCTGTTTCTTGTGTAAGTGCGTAAAATCCCTGAGCTTCAGTTTGCCCATCAGTGAAATGGGTATAATGTCAGTCCCAGCCTCACAGGATTAAATATGACAAGATAATGAACAATTCGGCTCCACACAACAGTCAAGGCTCAATCAGAGACAGCTGTGGTTATCACCTGAGGGGAAATAGGCCCAGTAAATGCAGCCCTAGACCCAGTGAGTGGGTGCTGTCAGGGGAGAATCCTTAGGCTGAGGCAAGGGCTCCTTTGTCCGCCCCCAGCAGGGGAAATCCAGAGTGAGCTCATCTCGGGGCTGCTGCTGCATTTCCAGGCATTCATCTCAGCCTGTGGCTGGCCTTCCGGCTTTGGAGAGCAATGGCCGCTCGGGAATCTAAGAGCGGCCCTCTGCCTTCCTGCTAGCCCTCCCGCCAGCGTCCCTCTCCCAGCCACAACTTCCTGTGGCCAAAGAAGGGGCCTGGAATCCTTCTCGGAGGCACCACCTTCTCTGGGATCCTGGGCCTGACGGTTGCTGGGGACAACTACCTGGACTTGCTCCAACTCAGTGACCGCCACTAGAATGGCCCACAGGAGTGCACAGGAGTGCACAGATAAGCCTGGGCAGGTGTTCACCTCCTAGACCCTTCCAGTTGGCAAAGCCCTGGGGGGCCCTTGGGCTCTCACCCCCACCCTAGCACCAGGCAGCCCTCTGGCCTCTTCCTCTTTTGGGCTCCTCCTCCCCCAGCTGCTTCCTCCTTTTCCTCTGGTGTGGACACCACTTCCCCGAGAGGCCCAGCCCTGCCCTGCCAAGTCGTGCAGACCTCACTACCTCCTCCTTCCCGCCTGGGGCACACACAATAGGTGCTACCAACACCTCCTTTGCATATCTTGAGGCTATCAGCAGCCTTGGAGCCCCCAGATTCCTCCAAGCCATAAGGATATCTTCTCCCAACAAGGCTGAGATGACCCCACCTTTAGGCCTTTGCTCAGACTGGTGTGGTGCTGCCTTTTAAGCCTTGTAAATATGCACAGAGGCCGACACAGAAGAACCAGCCCAGCAAATGTTTGGTTATTCCAGAAAGATTCTTCCTCCCCAGCCACCAAGAGCAGCCACAGCCCCAAGAAGTAACATCAGGGTGAGGGTGGGGTTGGAGTTTAGTAAGAACAAGAGCTTCAGGCTAGAAGGGCCGGGTGGGGCTGGGCAGATGGGGCCCCACCCTGCACCTGTAGCTGAGGGAAGGGCTGCCTGAGAGCATCAGGTACCAGGGACACCATCAAAGGGCCCAATCCTTTGCCTTCCCCAAAGCACCTTGCAGAGCACTCTTAGGCTGGGTGCATCACCAGTGGCCTGTCCAGAACCTGCTGACCCCTTCCCCCTCCTCGCCGAACTCCTAGGACAAGACTCCTGGCCTGAGATGCTGGGAAGATGAGACTATTCCCTGGCCTGTACCTTGCCCCCATCTGCCCAGTCCTGCCTTCCCCCACAGCACAACGGGATGCAGGAGAGGCCGCACTCAGGCTCTGGGGTGACAGTCTCCTCCTCTGCTGTGGGTGGGGTGGGGGGAGTCCCTGGTTCCTCAGTGGCTCAGAGCTTGGGTGGACAAAGCTTCCTTCATCCTGTTCCCGCCAAGTGAATGGCTGGCTTTTAGAGACAGACTGAGGAGACACAGCCAGGGACCAAGAACTGAGATCAAGGGCAGAGTATACAGGACCTGTGTGTCTGCCTGTGGCCCCAGTAGCCCCAAGTGCACCTACTGCCCCACCCCTGCAGTTCTGGAGGCCTACGGACCTTGCTGGGATCTGACCACACCCCACCTTCAGCACTACCTGCTGCCACTTGCTAGGCAAACAGATGTTCAAGGGCCTGGGACATCAGTGATGCCACTCAGTGACCCTACCTCTCAGGCCACCCAGGGCCAACCCCTGACAAGCTGCCCAGGGCCAAAGAGGTCCTGGACCATCCCCAGGCCCCACCCGGCAGCCTAGGCTCCAACACATAGTGGGTGGTGATGCTGCCTCAGGGCTTCTGGCATGGAAGCCCATGTCCCGCAACTGGCTTGACTTCCACCTCCAGCCACAGCAGCGCAGCTCATTCCCTCTGTCCTCACACCTGCTCTGCCCTCATCTGGGGTTCCCCTCCCCCACTCTGTTTGGGATGTCCCCAGCTTAGCTCCAGCTGCCCTGATTCACCTAGTCTCTCAGCTCAGAGGTATCCCTTGAAGGACCTAGTCTCACTCCTACCCTAGAGGTATGACCTCATGTTGGCTGTGCTGACACTGGCGTGACAGGCAGGGGCTGAACCTAGCAGAACTGGGCAGGATGCAGGCAGAGGGGGTCAGCTATGGCTTGGACCCCTGTTCACTCCTTGGTGTGGGAGCTCCATCCCTGCCTGCTCCTGCAGACAAAGCCCCGCCAAGCCTGGGGGAGGGGTGGGAAGAAGAGACTCAGAGGCCCAAGCCGCCCCGCCCCCCATTCAAGTGCTAATGAGCTCCAGCAGTGAAGGAGAAGGCTGGGGTAGAATGTAGGGGCTGGAGGCCAGCCTGGGTGGGTACTGGCCACCTGGCACCCAGGGCCCTGCCACATCTCCAAACCTAGACCCCCAGAGGTCGAAGGTCCCCAGGGCAGTCTGTCACTCCTGCTGGCACCAACTATCTGCATGCCTTGGGCTCCCCACTTGCTGTGAACAGCTGCCTGAGGCCAGAGGAGGGGGTTCCCCAGGGCCGCAAACCGGGGCCAGGCAGCCTCTAGGATGGGAGACTCCTTCTCACCAAACTCTCAGCAGTGGGTCCCTCATCCATTTTTTTCTTTCTTTCCTTTCTTCCTTTCTTTGTTGTTTTTTGTTTTTGAGACAGAGTCTGGCTCTGTCCCCCAGGCTGGAGTGCAGTGGCACCATCTCGGCCCACTGTAACCTTCATTTCCTAGGTTCAAGCGATTCTCATGCCTCCCGAGTAGCTGGGGTTACAGGTTCACACCACCATACCTGGCTAATTTTTTTGTATTTTTAGTAGAGATGGGGTTTCATCATGTTGGCCAGGCTGGTCTTGAACTCCTGACCTCAGGTGATCTGCCTGCCTCGACCTCCCAAAGTGCTTGGATTATAGGCGTGAGCCACTGCGCCTGGCCTTCCTCACCCACTTTTCATACCTCCAGGCTTTGGTGGACTGTCCCTGTAACACCTGTGGCTGCAGGGAGGCACTCTGCCCCCAGGTTATGAGTGGAGAGCAGGACTCCTGCCAGGGCTTCACCTGATGCTGAGTTTCTCAGCCAGTGCCATAGGTGGAACTGGGATTCGAACTCAGGTCTGGATTACCCCATGGGCTGGTCCAGGGAGGGTGGCCCTTTCCCCCCAGGCCAGGAAACACCCACCCAAGCTCTTGGGAATACAGGCCAAGTCTTGTATTCCCGCTGCAGTGCTCTTGTCAAGTTGGTCCCTCTGCCTCCCAGTGCCTAGCCCCAGCAAATGGTGTTCATCCTTCACAGCTGCCCAGCAGACGCCTCCTCCAGGAAGCCCCCCCCCACCTTCACAGGCACCACTAGAGTCTAACCCATTACCCAGCCAGCCAGCCAGAATCTCAGGCCAGCCCTTCCCATCTATCTCCAGCTAGACCAGGCTCCAGTGGCTGCCCCAGGATTATACTTACCCCTCTCCCAGGAGCTCTGCCCTGTTCATGGACATGTTCAATCACTTCATTCTGTCCATATACAATCATTAGGCATCTACAGTATGCTAGTCCTTTGCAAGAGACACAGACAGGAGAGAGGTCACAAAACCCCCTTTCTTCTCTTGGTAAACTTCATTGAGCCCTTGCTATGTGCAGTCTCTGCGCTGGCCAGTACCAGGACCCTCACAGCATTACTCTGGTCTGAGCCCCAGGGCTGCAGGGCAGCCCCAGCTATACCAGCCAGCTCAAGCTCAACTGTGGCTACTGGAGTGTCAGAGACAGCAGCCCTCTAGCAGCGCACCAACAGCCTGAGTTGGAAGGAAGAATCCAAAGCCACTCTGCTCAGCAGGAGTTCCACACTGGGTGGGGTAAGAACTGTCTCTTAGGTGCCAGCATAGCCTGTGGCGGGGCTGGGAAGAAACAGCCTGAAGAACTTTTCTCAGGGTCCCCTCAGTGCTGGTCACCAACCCTGCGGTGGGCCTGTGGGCCCTTGCCACCTGCCCACAGTACGCAAACTGCCACTCAGTTTACTCCTCCATCTACCCAAAATCAGGTTCAGAGGATACTTCCTTCATTCAACAAACAGATGAGAAACACCCAGTAGATGCCAGGCTCCATGCTGGGCACAGAAATGAAGAGGACTTAGCCCTGCCCTGCAGTCTCCAGGCATCTGAGAGGGGAAACAACAGCGCTGGGAGCCAGATGTTTCACCTTGGTTGAAGGAGGATGTCCAGGAAGGATCCTGGGAGGTGATCCGGGAGTAAAGTTTTAAAGAACAATCAAGTAGGGAACAACAGTTCCGCAAAGTTCCAGGGGCAAGAAAGAACTGCTCTGTTTACATTCTGAAGCCGTTATGGAGCCAGTGGTGGACACTGTCTCCTTTTTCTGTGAAGCCGTCCACACAAGCCCATCCCAAATCAGAGACTCTCCCCGCTCACACACACTCTGGCTTCCTTTCCCTTAAGTGCCCAGATTCCACCTGGGCCTAGCTGGTCAATCACATTGAGCTGGGTAGGAGTGGTGAGCATCCCTAGCGCAGGACTGGTTATCTGCTCCCCCTACCAAGCTGCCAGGAAATACTCTCTTGCCTGTGTGTACCACATCAGCCTCTACCCTGGTGACAAGAACTGTGCCCGCCTGCTGGCAGAGCTACCCAGGATGGAGGGAGGTGGTGTGCAGGCGGGGCAGCAGGCGTGGTTCTGGCTGGGAGGGAAGCCTGGCAGTTGCCCAACCTGAGTCCCGTTGCCTGGACAAAGTCTCCCGCTACATGGGACAGGCGCCCAGAACTCTGAACTTGCCACAGCTGGGCTCCCATCACCACCTTGCACCTGAATGGGAAAGGCATGGCTCAAGCCAGGATCCCTCCCCAGGCAGCCATGGCAGATTGGGTCGTCAATATCGGGCAGAGCTTAGTCAGAGCCCTTTGCAGCACACTGCAGGGTCTTAACTCCCAACCCACATCCCCAACAAGAACCACCAGGAGGCTCTTGTTCTCCCCACCCTGAGCTGGGATACTCCTTTGGCCCAAACCCAGGAAGCCCATTTCACAGAGTAAGCAAAGGCCAGAAGGCCAGGACCCCAGGGTGAACTCCCCAGGCTAGAAAGTGCTAAGCCAGACCCTGCCTCCCTGGCTGCTGCCAGCCCAGTGTGGGAGGAGTTGCCGGGTCTCACTTGACTTAGCCCAAAAGCTGAGCTGGGCTCCAAGGAGCAAGTCTGGTGGGATCGGGGACCCTTCTAGTGTCGGGACACAAAACTAGCCAGAAGCCCTACGTTCCCCCAGCTCTATGGTCCAGTCTTGCATTTCCTCAGTCACCACAGTAGCTGCAATCAGCCTAGGGAGAGGCTGGCTAGAGACTCCTCGCTGGGCACTGGGAGGCAGCGGTACCGGAAGTGCCCTCCCCAGGCCCATCGGGCAGCAGCAGCAGTGATGGGCATTCCGCCGCGTCGACACCCACTCACTGCCGCTGCTGCACTCACAGCAGAGACAGGAAGAGGCAAGCGCCCAACGCAAAGCAGCCCAGGAGGCTGGGCCGCCGCCCCTTCCCGCCCCTTCTCTTCCTCCCTGAGGCAGCAGCGAAGCGGATGCCATTTTGAAACCTCCGAGGCTGTGCCCCGGAGGCTGGGTCCGCAGGGACAGTCAACAGATGGGCCCATAATGAACATACATGCTGTTCCTCGGCCACAGGCCCAGCACGAAAAGCCTTGCTTTTCACAGCCTGGGAGCCCCATGACAGTTCTGAAGCTGAGGGGCCACACCCCCCCAGGCAGTGCTCAGCCTACAACAGTGCTGTGCTGTTGCAAGGGCCTCCCTCCCCCAACTCTAAAACCCCCAAATCAAAATCAGACTGCCACTGGGCACCACCCCTACTTCCAGTGGGAGGTTGGATGGGGACAGCCAGTAGGCCCACTGTCTTTGCAAAAGGCCAGCTAGGATGCTCAGAAGCACCCTGGCCCACCCCTAGCTGGCCCCTCAACTCCTCATTCAGCTAGTCCACCATCCCCCTTCACAGTGTCCCAAGATCCAACAAACCCCCGAACTCTCAGTGGCTACATCCCAGGCCTTGCAGCCCAGAAGGGGTGTGGGCAGCCCAGCACCTACTAGCAGATCTCTTGGGCTCACCCGCAGGGGCAGCAATATGTCGGCTATCTCACCACTTCCACTTCCCCCCACCCCTCTAGCAGCCACCATCTTTCCTGGCCTTGGAGGCGACCACAACCCTAACTCCTCCACACTCTCTCCTACTTCCCAGACTGGCCTTCGAAACTGGAAAACATAGAGCCCGCAGAGCCTCCCTGGGAAGCCTGAGGCCTGGACCCCTCCCACAGCTTGACCAGTGGAGCCTCAGTCCAGCCCCGTGGGGGTTCTGCGTAAGGCAGCCTAGGCCCTCTCCAATCCGGGGCTCCCTCATCCTAGCCCAGCGCACTTGGTGTAGGAGAGGTGGAAGGATTGGGGAAGGCCAGAGTGTAAGAGGACTTAGTGGAGGATCAGCAGAAGGTTTCGGGAGTGATGCTTGCAGAGAAGCATCTGGAGGGCAGGAAGCAGGGAGCAGGGCTCGCTGAAGGGGTTCCAGTTGGAGAGCGGGGTCAAGAGCAGTTTCCCATTCGAGAGGTTCCTTGGGTCAGAACGTACAGGTGGAAGACACAGATTCCAGACTAGGGATGGGGCACAGAGGGAGAAGGAGGGAGTGGGTAGGGGGCCTGGCAGGGGCTCCGCGGGATGCTCATGCCCAACAGGAATAAAAGGCGCAGATGAGGAAAACAAGTGGAGCCTGAGGGTTGGGGAACAAGTGGCGGGCATCCTGGGGGTTTGGGTAAAGTGTAAGGAAGGATGGCGGGGTCTCTGAAGTTCTGTGAAGCTGGTTAGCAAGGGGGGATGGCCAAGCAGGGCACTGGACCGCGGGTGTTGGGGCACTGTTGACTGGATTTGGAGGTCTGGGGTCTGGGATGAGATAGGGGTCTGGTCTAGAGTCTGGGCAGGATCGAAGGTCTAGCCCAACCTAGAGTTTTCAACCCTGGTCCTGGCCCAGGTGTGGGGTCCCAGACAGCCCGAGTCTGGGAGTTCGAAGCCCTAGTATGAGAGGTCAAAGTCCTTGTCTGGGGATTCGAGCTGGGAATTAAGGATCCCAGTGCGGGACGCGGCCTCACCCAACAGCAGCAACTTCACCTCCCGCGCCGCCTTCTCTCCGTCCTCCCGCAGGTTCTTGTCGATCATCTTAGAGCGCTCGGCCGCCGCCTTGTCCTCGGCGCTCACGGTGCAGCCCATCCCGCCGTCCGCCGGCCCGGCCGCCGCCCGGCCCCCACACGGCCCACGGCCCGGCTCGGCCCCGCCCGGCCCCGCCCGACCCGCTCCGCTCCTACTACCAGCCCTCTGCGGGAAGCTCTCGGGTCGGCAGTTCAGAGCGTCTGCAGGAGGCGCCTTCCCGACCGCCGCGCACCGACGGCGGGGCGGGCCGGGGGTGGGGCCTGGGCTAACCAAGCCCGGGACTGGGCCGGGGCGGGTCTGGAGGAGGGGCCAGAGGAGATTCGAGGCTGGTGATTGGCTTGAGGGCGGGGCGAAGGGCGAATTAGGCGCAGCCCAGGCTCGGGCCTCGGCTGCAGGCGTGGCCACGCGGAGCAAAGGCAATAGGGGTGGATCCAAACCCAGGGACCCGGCACTGGGCGGGTTGCAGGCGGGGCCGGGCTGTGATTGGGTGCGGAGCGCCGGGAGCTCAGTTGCTGGACAGCCGTGAGGGCGGATCTGTTAGCCCGAGGGTGGGGATCCGGTGCCCTCGAGGACAGAGCAGGAACCAGCGCTCTGAGCTTCTGCAAGTTGGGCGAGTTAGGTGGAGGAGGCGTGTCTTTGTCATTTGTTAAAGTTAATGAGTCCAATAAACTTGTTTTGGAATCTACAGAACTCGGGAGCCTTTCTGGACTGCGGTTTTCTCTGTCTTAAGGCGGTAAACCGCCTTCTCCCTCTGGGTTGCAGCAAATCGAAAAAGAAAAAACAAAGGCCGGGCCCAGGGGCTCACGCCAGTAATCCCAGCACTTTTGGAGGCCGAGGCGGGCGGATCACTTGAGGTCAGGATCTCGAGACCAGCCTGGCCAACATGGTGAAACCCCGTCTCTACTAAAAATACAAAAATTAGCTGGGCGTGGTGGTGGGCGCCTGTAATCCCAGCTACTCAGGAGGCTGAGGCAAGAGAACTGCTTCAACCCGGGAGGCGGAGGTTGCAGTGAGCCGAGATCACGCCATTCATTGCACTCCACCTTGGGCGACAGAGCAAAACTCCATCTAAAAAGAAAAAAAAAAAAGTTGATTTCCATCTTTACACCTTTGCCTAGGCTGTCTCCTTTAGCTGGGTGACTTCTCATATCCATCCTTCCCCAACCTACCAGGAGGCATTCTTCTGTAGGCAGCCATCCTGGACTCCAATCTGGGACCAGGCAATCAGGACCCAAGGGAGAAAGGGAGAGAGGGTGAGAGGGTAGAGAGGGAGGAAGAGGGGAGGGCGAGCAGGCAGGGTGAGGGGGTTGGGAGGGAAAAAAGAGGAAGGAGTTGCCACTGGACTTCTAGAAACAAAAGTGGCCACAATCTTATGACCTGTCTCTTCCATGGCCTGTCCACGTCTGGAGGTGGCCATGATCCCACATCCCACCCTCCTGTGGCCTGTCCCCACTGGGCAATGGCTGCAACCCTATGGCCAGGCAAAGGTGGGGTGGAGGCAGCAGTGTTTCTAGCTGAACATTTCAAGTCTTTCTGATCCTGTGCCCAGAGCCCCAACCTCGACTGGACATTTGAAGGGGCTGCCAAAGATGAACCACGAAGGCATTTTGTGTGGCCCCAGTGCCATCAGGCCAGGAGGCCCCAGCCCAAAGACAGGGAAGTCCCCTGACGCAAGACAGGGTGCTTGCCACCAACAGGCCGGTGTTTAGCATAGACCCCGTCCTTGGAACCTTGGAAAACATTTTGACTGGGCATGGTGGCTCATGCCTGTAATCCCAGCACTCTGGGAGGCTGAAGCAGGCAAATCTCTTGAGGTCAGGAGTTCAACACCAGCCTGGCCAACATGGTGAAACCTTGTCTTTACTACAATTACAAAAATTAGGCTGGGTGCGGTGGCTCACACCTGTAATCCCAGCACTTCAGGAGGCTGAGGTGGGCGGATCACCTGAGGTCAAGAGTTCGAGACCAGCCTGACCAACATGGAGAAACCCTGTCTCTACTAAAACACAAAAAATTAGCTGGGCATGGTGGTGGGTGCCTGTAATCCCAGCTACTTGGGAGACTGAGGCAGGAGAATTGCTTGAACCCAGGAGGCGAAGGTTGCAGTGAGCCAATGTCACGCCATTGCACTCTAGCCTGGGCAACAAGAGCGAAACCCCATTTAAAAAAAAAAAATTAGCTGGGCGTGGTGGCATGTGACTGTAATCCCGGTTACTCAGGAGGCTGAAACAGGAGAATCGCTTGAACCTGGAAACTGGAGATTGCAGTGAGTCGAGATCACACCACTGCACTCTAGCCTGGGCAACAGAGCAAGATTCCGTTTCAAAAAAAAAAGAACCTTGGTACACATTTTGTTCCAGCTCCCAATCCCCAGGCTGGCTGTTCTCCCTGGAGTGTCTGCATATCCCTATCTGAATGTCTCTCTTGTTGAGGAGTCATTGACCTGGAAGTCCTCCAATGACTCCCTCAGGGCTCCCTCCTGTCCTGAGACATGGGATATGATGCCCCATGTCCACCACTGCTCTGAAGCTCAAGCAGGCCCTGCCATGGGTGTGCAACATGTTGAGGACACATAACGCCCACCAGGGCCACAGATACGCTGTATACACCTACACATAGGTCAGCCTCCAACGTGCCTCAGATCCACAGAACTCACTACAAAAATGGGTACATATGGCCAAGAATACAGTCTGTCCACGCACAGACTGGCTTCCAAGGTGGGCCCCTCCCCTTCCCTCCACCCGTCACCCCACCCCAGGCTTGAGAGCTGATCCTCGCTCCTCTGGCCTCTCTAGCCTGCTCCTAGCAACAGCCAACAGCTCTCACAGTTGCCAGGCAACAGGGAGAAACTGTCAGCCCCTTGGAGGCCCTGCTCTCAGTAGGTGGGCACAACACAGACCCCAATCTATGGAGGCAGGGCAGGATGCGGCCACTGGAAGGCATGGCCTTCCCCCATCCCAGGCCAGGTCCTGTGGTTATGGCACCCTTCCCACCAGTTAGCTGCTCCTTTCCAGTCCTATGCTCTTCCCAGGGAGCCCAGCAACCCTTGCTTCCACCCTGCTAGCTGCTCCCTCTCCATCTCCATGGGGTCCCCAAGGCTATGGCCAGGCCTCTGCTTGCCACTCCAGTCATACACCTCCCACTCCGGGGGCTCAGAACCCCACAAGGTCCTCTCCAGCCTGACTTCTTTGATTGCCAACCCCATGTCCACCACTGCTCTGAAGCCTCCCCGAGACATCTAGGCACCTCAAACCCACACTGTCCAGAACTGGGTACATCCTATCCCACTGGCCCCTGTTCCGAGGTTCTCCACCACTTCATGGTCCCCCCACCAGCCACAGCAATGACTCCCCTCCCCTACCCCTATATGCCGCCAGCCTCTTCCCTACCTCAATTTCCCCTTCAATCTGTATTTCTTCTCTGTCACCACTATCTCCCAGCTTAGGACTCTAGCCTCTTCCTTGGCTCTCCTGTTTCCCTACAATTTATCCTCCACATGGCAGCCAAGGGCATCCTACTGAAAGAAATCACATCACCTCCATGCTCAGAAACCTTCTGTGGTTCCCCAATGCCCTGACGATAGATAAAGTCCCCACACACACTGGTTTGGACTCTGCAGCAGGTGGAGGCTGTAGGCTGGCAGTTGGAAGCAAAGACTCTGAGGAGCAGTTTGCAAACTTGCCAGCTACTTGTTACTTTGGACAAGTACCAGAAACTCCCTGTGCCTCGGTTTTCTTATCAGTAAAATGGGCCTGATGGTTACACATACCCAAAGCACAGGCAGAGGACAGGACTTCAGGAGGAAACATGTAAAACATACAGAATGTACATGGCACATAGGAAGCTCTCAATAAGGGTGAGGTGTTATAGTAGCGATTTCTTTTTTTTGAGACTGTGTCTTGCTCTATTGCCCAAGCTGGAGTGCAGTGGCACGATCTCAGCTCACTGCAATCCCTGCCTCCCGGGTTCAAGTGATTCTTGTGCCTCAGCTTTCTAAGTAGCTGGGATTACAGGCACCCGCCACCACACCCAGCTAATTTTTGTATTTTCAGTAGAGATGGGGTTTTGCCATGTTGGTCAGGCCAGTCTCAAACTCCTGATGTCAGGTGACCTGCCCGCCTTGACTTCACAAAGTGCTGGGATTGCAGGCGTGAACCACCATGCGCCGTCCCCCATTTTTTTTTTTTTTTTTTTTTTTTGAGACGGAGTCTCGCTGTGTCACCCAGGCTGGAGTGCAGTGGCCGGATCTCAGCTCACTGCAAGCTCTGCCTCCCGGGTTCACACCATTCTCCTGCCTCAGTCTCCCAAGTAGCTGGGACTACAGGCGCCCACTGCCAGGCTAATTTTTTGCATTTTTAGTAGAGACGGGGTTTCACCGTTTTAGCCAGGATGGTCTCGTTCTCCTGACCTCGTGATCCACCCGCCTCAGCCTCCCAAAGTGCTGGGATTACAGGCGTGAGCCACCGCGCCCGGCCCATTTTTTTTTTTTAAATAGAGATGGGGTCTCACCATGTTGCCCAGGCTGGTCTTGAACTCCTGGGCTCAGGCAATCCTCCTGCCTTAGCCTCCCAAAGTGCTGGGATTACAGGCGTGAGGCACCGTGCCTGGCCCAATAATAGCGATTTCTGTAAGGCTTTATGATTGTCTCCACTCAAGGGTCCACCTCATGTCCCTCCACGTGCAACACACTGGCACTCCAACCATCTGGCTTCCCTTGCTCTCTCCATCCCTGGATCTTCCCTCCCATCCCTCTACCCTGTTAAATTAATCCCTCCTCCCCACCTTTCATTTCCTGGCTGTGAGCTGGGCCTCTCTGAGTCCCATTGTCCTGGGGCTTCCCCTTCCCCAGCCACATCCCACTATTCTGGTGGTGGGTCTATCCCACTCACATCCCTAATTCCAGGCTTCTTGCAGGGTGGCAGGTAAATACATGTCAATTTAAATGAATAAGGCCGGGTGCGGTGGCTCGTGCCTGTAATCCCAAAACTTTGGAAGGCTGAGGTGGGAGGATCATGAGGTTAGGAGATCGACTATCCTGGCCAACATGGTGAAACCCCATCTCTACTAAAAATACAAAAATTAACTGGGCATGGCAATTCATGCCTGTAATCCCAGCTACTTGGGAGGCTGAGGCAGGAGAATCGCTTGAAACCGGGAGGCGGAGGTTGCAGTGAGCTAAGATCGCATCACTGCCCTCCAGCCTGGCAACAGAGGTAGACTCCGTCTCAAAATCAATCAATCAATCAATCAATCAATCAATCAGTCTCTTCATCCTGGAGCTGGGAGCTGCTGCCCCTATGGAAATATTCATGTAGCTGTATACACAGACAAGAGAGAAACCAGTGGTGCCTGGGAAGGTCAAGAAGCTTTCTTTGAGGAGGTGATGCAGGGAGTGCTAGAGGGAGAAGAACAGTGAGGAAGAATATTGCAAGAATATGGAAGAGTACATGCAAAGGAAGGGCAGTAGGACTGAGAGGCAGGGGTCTGGGGAAGGGCCAGTGAGAAAATCAAGGCTGAGAGCTGGAGAAACAAACCCCTTGCTTTGCAGCTGAGTCAGCTGAGGTCCAGAGTGGGCCAGGACCCAGTCACAGTCATTGGTGAGGTACATCATGGGCATCCCGGTTTCTTCATACTCAGGAATCCAGGAGTCCTTTCAGGAGAGGTCATTTTGGGGGCAGAGGGAAGCTGCCTAGCCAGGGCCTCATGAGCACCGGGGGAGGTATGACTTGTCCCCATGGCCACCAGGCCCAGCACCACTTGGACGAGACCATAAAGGACAATACAATGACATGAGGGTGGCATCTCAGCTGAAATGAAGAAGTGGCAGCTGCTGGCTCACCCCTACCACCAGAATAGCCTTGGGGCTCACCACGGGCAGCACGGCAGGTCCAGTTTGGCCTGAGTTCCTATCAAGCAGTAGCCCTGAGCAGGGTGAGGAACGAAGACCCTCTCAGTGGGCTGTGACATGCTTGCCTGCAGGCTCCAGGAAGGGGAAGCTGCTAGCACTTCCCCAAAGGCAGTTTCGGGGTGGGTGTGCCTGTCCCTGCCCAGAGTCCAGGACCAGGTAGGACCCCACAGGGATGCCCGGAGTTCAGGATCCTGACCACCCTACCTCCATGGGTCTCAGGTGACAGGGAGTCCCCCGCCAAGGACCTGTGACCAACTCAATCACAGCCTTGCAGCTACTGCTTTTAGACCTGGGTGGCCACAGCTTGCTCCCTCCTTACTGCCCTGGGGCAGACTCCACTTCCTGGTGCATCTCCTGCGCTTTCCCCTTCCTGCTTCTTAGCCCAGTGGAAGTTCTGAAAGTCGAGTCAGCCATCCTGCCCTCCCTCCCTGCTCCCTGGCAGACCCCTCTTCCCAGTGGTCATCCACCCTCTTCACAGATCATTGGCTTTGACCTGGAGAATTCAGGCCCCAGCACCCCTTCCTCATAGGCATCTGGATTAGGCAAGGGGGCCCAACCTGACACAGGGGTGGAGGCTGGGGGTCAGTGCGGGAGGATCCAGAGGAAGGGGTCATCTGTTCAACCACTGTTCCCTGAACATATTGCCTGTCAATGTGCTGAGAACACTATGGTAAAAGAGGCAGCTGGGCCCTGTCCTTGAGGAACACACACCAAACAAACAGGGAAATAAATTTCACCATTTCAGAGGAAATCAATAGGGTGACTCTACAGCCACTGGGAGGTGTGTGCAGGAGAAGACAGTCTGAGGAGGGGATCTCTGAATCATGTGGAAGGACCAGTCTTGTAACAAGCCAGAAGAGAGTGACGACAGAGGCAGCGGCAAGTGCAAGGGCCCTGTGTTGGGAAGGAGCTGAATGCTCCCGAACCAGAGAGGAGCCCAGCCTGGCCACAATAGTGAGAGCAAGAAAACACTGGTGTGAGACGGGACTGCCATGAGGCATCACGGAGGAACAAGCCACACAGGGGATTCCCAAGTCTCCAGGGGATGCTGAGGTAGGGGCATCAGCATCTCCAAGCCAGTGATCCATGCCTAGCCCTACAAACCCAACTGGTTCTGGCATTCAGGGTGCTCCTGTATGACGGGGGAGGAGCTACCCAGGCCCTGCAGGGAACTCAGGAGCTCTCAGGGCTTTGGGGCCAAGGACTAAACTTAACCTCCCTCCTTCTCTTTGTCCTTGAAGAGTTCATGGTACAACCTGTCACTGTGCCTGTTGCATAGGCAGTCTCCAAAGGCCACCTACCCTGGGAAGCCCAGGGTCCTTGGAGGGCCTGGGAAATGATAATCAATTCTATTCCCAGGAGCTACTGCTTTGTTCATGTTATTGCCTAGTCCTCCTTGCCATGCTTTCCAAAGGCTGGGGCTGGGAGCCTCTCCGGCGACTCGTTAGGGCTGTCATTAGCACTGCTTCCTGGAATTTAATTTAATGAAGGAGCAAAAACAGCCCTAATGAAGGTGATGCAACAGCAAGCAGCCAAGCAAGGTGCACCTTGCCAGCTGGGCTCAGGGGCTTCCTGTAGATTGTGACTAGGAGCGAGGGAGTAATAGGGGAGGAGGGACCTGTTGCGGGAGGGAAGCTGGTCATTGAGTTCTGGACGCACAAGCATTGCTCTGCCTGTACCGTATGAAGCAAATACTGTGACCAAGGCCAAGCAGACAGTTAGGGAAGTAGGCCTTGTCAGGAGTGACTTCAGGCTGTTGGAGAAAAAGCTTTTGAAAAGCCATCAGCCGGCCGGGCGCGGTGGCTCAAGCCTGTAATCCCAGCACTTTGGGAGGCCGAGACGGGCGGATCACGAGGTCAGGAGATCGAGACCATCCTGGCTAACACAGTGAAACCCCGTCTCTACTAAAAAATACAAAAAAAATAGCCGGGCGAGGTGGCGGGCGCCTGTAGTCCCAGCTATAGGGAGGCTGAGGCAGGAGAATGGCCTAAACCTGGGAGGCGGAGCTTGCAGTGAGCTGAGATCCGGCCACTGCACTCCAGCCTGGGCGACAGTGCGAGACTCCCTCTCAAAAAAAAAAAAAAAAAAAAAAAAAGCCATCAGCCAGGGCAAAGGCCCTAACGTGAGGGCCAGCATGGCGTCCCATGCCAACAGGCTAGGCTGTGGGTTAGCACCAAGGGGCACAGGTCAGCAGGGGCCAGATCATCCCGGCCATGGGGCAAGAAAGTTTAAATTGCATTCCAAGTATGAAGGAAACAACTGGAGGGTGTTGAAGGCAGAATGACATCATCTGACTTTTTTTTTTTTTTTTTTGAGATGGAGTCTTGCCCTGTCACCTAGGCTCGAGTGCAGTGGTGCGATCTCATCTCGCTGCAGCCTGTCTCCCAGGCTCAAGCGATTCTCCTGCGTCAGCCTCCGAGTAGCTGGGATTACAAGGCGCGCCACCACACCGGCTATTTTTTTGTATTTTTGGTAGAGACAGGGTTTCGCCATGTTGGTCAGGCTGGTCTCAAACTCCTGACCTAAGGTAATCCGCCCACCTCAGCCTCCCAGAATGCTAGGATTACAGGCGTGAGCTACCGTGCACCACGCCCAGCCAACATGATCTGATTTTTGAAGTTCCTTCTGGTTGCTATGAGGAGTAGAACCTGAGGATACGAGAGATGGGAGGATAGGAGGTGGGCACCATTCGAGGGAAATGGAGTGAAGCCTGTGGGGACAGGGCTGTCCTGTCTCCTGGGAGAAGAGAGCTGGTGGGGGGGGGGGGCGGGGAGCAATTATAACGGGAGTGAGTTTTTGTTTCCTCCAGCAGGTTTGGGCGGGCTGATCCCCATTCAGCCTTCCCTCCAAATGGCCGTGGCTCAGACACCTAAAGATCGGTCTAAAGGGGCTCCCAATGTCCCCATATCTGCTTTCCCGCCTTCGTGCACCTCTCTACCTCTAGGAAGCCTTCCTTGCCCTGCCCCGGGTCTTGGCCAGCGGTGGGCTCCCCAGGGACCTCACCAGGACGGCATTTTGCGAGGTAAAAAGACAGGAGGCCCAGCAGTGGATCGAGACCTGCGCAGGGTGCAACCTTGCAGGGTGCCACCTGCCCTCGGCCCTGCCCACCGCAGCCCCTCCCTAATTCTTCTTATTTTCCCCCTTGTCCACTCCCAGGGCAATCTCCTAGTTCTTCACCTCCCCCAGGTTCTCTCACCCACGCCCCGCCCTCAGCGTCCTCCCCCAATTCTGGCCTCTCCTGCCGAGCCAAAGCCGGAAGCGGCCTCGGAGTGCGCTGCACCGCCTCTTCCGGGGCCTCTCTAGGCCGGAGCGCGGGATTTCGGTGGCCGGGAGAGGCCGGAACGGCTTCGTGGGGCAGCGGCGCCTCCTGGCGGGCCTGGGGTGTAGCGCGGGAGCCGAGGCCGACCTAGCACCTAGCCGCACACCGGCCCCCGCCTGGCGGCCCCTACTCGCTGTGGCCCCCACCTTGCCTGGTCTCCTGCCTCGCTCTGCCTCCGGTCCTGGCTCCCGCCTCCGCCGACCTGCCACTCCTTGGCCGTCGAGGCACGGTCTCCGCAGGGCTGCAGCCGTCCCGCGTCCTCTTGCAACGAGCCCTCTGTGGCACCCCATCGCCCTTGCCCCGCGCGGGGCCCCACCTCGCCAGGGTCTCCTCCGCGGTAGCCGCCCTCGGCTCACCTTCAGAACGTCCCCAGTGATACCCGCCTTTCTGCTTCCTCCAGTCTAGCGTCTTCACACCCTCCGTCATGAGACGCTCCCTCCTCCCGCTTCCACTTCACAGCAGAGATTAGACGGTGATTTGGGTCATTCTCCCGCTGGACACCTCCGCTGCTTCCTGAGGGCGGCGTAGCTCCGCGTCGCCCATGCCAGCCTAGGCCCGCTGCGCCGTGGGGGCTCGGATGCCCTGCTGAGTTTGACCCCAGAGTCGTCGGGAGGATAGAGAGGAACTGGGTAAAACTTGCTCTCAGAACACATAGTCAAGGGCGGTTCTCGGGGTCCAGCCCCTTCCTCTACGCCGGGCTTCCCCCAAGGTCAGGCAGTCCGTGGGGGTCTGGCTGGCTCCCTACGGTACACACCTGCGCACGATGCCCAGCGTCGAGGCCCTACCCATCCCGGGGGATCTCTCCCCTCCCGCCTCCCGCCCTTCTGTTTGCTTTCCTCCCACGGATCTGCCAGGAAGCCTTCCAGGACTGTCCTGGAGCCTCAAGGCTCGACCGCACGGCCATGGGTGACCGCCCACGGCTGGGCAACGTGTCGGTGGGTCCCCGCGCAGCCAGACTCCGGCTGGTGACCGCCAGGGGTCAGCAGAGGCCTCCTTCTGCATAGCTCGGCGGATTAGGTGGCTGGCTAATCCGGTGTGTAGCCAGGCGGTTTGCAGATTTACGTGGTTGGGAAGTAGTTTTATGCTTTCAGATTTTTCCAGGGCTGCTCTTCTTTCTAAGTAACTCTCAGTCAATCATTACTGCTCCGAGTTGTTGGAAAGTCAGTTGCTGGGTGACTTTAAACTAGGGTCCAGGCAGACATCTTTTTTCTTGTCTTTTTTTTTGGAGACAGGGTCTTGCTCTGTAGCCCAGGCTGGAGTGCAATGGCGCGATCTCGGCCCACTGCAACCTCCGCCTCCCAGGCTGAAGCGATTCTCCTGCTTCAGCCTCCAGAGTAGCTGGGATTACAGGTGTGTGCCACCATGACTGGCTACTTTTTGTATTTTTAGTAGAGACGGGGTTTTGCCATATTGCCAGCCTGATCTTGAACTCCTCACCTTAAGTGAATCCCAAAGTGCTGGGATTACAGGCATGAGCCACCGCACCTGGCCTAGGCAAACATCTGAATGGTCCCCTGGGTCTCTCCACGGCTCCTTACCATCCCTGCCTGCGTCTTGGACCTGCTGTGTCCCTAGCCACCAGCACTTGGCCAGGCAGATCAGTGGCCACCCTGCACACTCCCTGATATGCAGACCTCCACTATCCAATCTCTGTCTACTGTTTTCCAGCTCAGTTTCCAGCACCCTGATCCTGGAAGTCGTTCACCAAGCTCCAACCTACCCTCCTACCAGCTGCTTCCATTCTCTCACCCTCAGTACCTTCTTCTTTCCAGTCTTTCTTCCCCCTGCCCCCAGAGCCTCACTCTGTTGCCCAGGCTGGACTGCAGTGGTGTGATCTCAGTCCACTGCAACCTCTGCCTTCCAGGTTTAAGCAATTCTCCTGCCTCAGCTTCCCGAGTAGCTGGGATTACAGGTGTGCGCCATCACACCTGGCTAATTTTTGTATTTTTAGTAGAGATGGGGTTTCACCATGTTGGCCAGGCTGATCTCAAACTCCTGACTTTGTGATCCGCCCACCTCGGCCTCCCAAAGTGCTGGCATTACAGGCGTGAGCCACCACTCCCGGCCAACTTTTCAGTCTTTCTTAAGAGCCACTGTTGGCTCTGCCCCTCTCACTTCACACAAGTTGTTTACACTGGCTCTTTCCAGTTCTACCTCACTTTCTTCTCTGCACACTCCAGACAGGCCTGTCCCTCCCTCACAAAAGTGCCCTGGTCAGGGTCCTTAGGGATCCACAGGTGTCTGAATTCAGTGGTCCGTCCTGTACCCTTACCTCCTTTGCAGCATCTGACAGTTACCTGGCTCCAGGTGCCCATGCTCTCCCAGTTTTCCTCTCACCTCCTGGCTACTCCTGACCAGCTCCTTTGCTGGTTCTCCCTCGTCTTCCAGGGCTCAATGCTTACTGCTGCCCTCCTCTGTCTAAACTTAGCTTCTTTCCATCCCATGGCTTTAAACACCACTTGCTTTGCTTCCCAGATCCAAAGCTCCATCACTGGCCATTCTACTGAACTCAACACATACACCCAGCAGTTGACTCGGCATCTCCACTTTGATGTCCAGTCAATGTTTTTTTTTTTTTTTTTTTTTTTTTTTTTTTTTTTTTTT
>NC_037669.1:89969822-90017878 GCF_003255815.1 Theropithecus gelada
TTTTTTTTGTGAGACGGAGTCTCGCTCTGTCGCCCAGACTGGAGTGCAGTGGCCGGATCTCAGCTCACTGCAAGCTCCGCCTCCCGGGTTCCCGCCATTCTCCTGCCTCAGCCTCCCGAGTAGCTGGGACTACAGGCGCCCACAACCGCGCCCGGCTAATTTTTTTGTATTTTTAGTAGAGACGAGGTTTCACCGTGGTCTCGATCTCCTGACCTTGTGATCCGCCCGCCTCGGCCTCCCAAAGTGCTGGGATTACAGGCGTGAGCCACCGCGCCCGGCCAATGTTTTTTTTTTTTGAGACGGAGTCTCACTCTGTCACCCAGGCTGGAGTGCAGTGGCATGGTCTCGGCTCACTGCAACCTCCCCCTCCCAGGTTCAAGCAATTCTCCTGCCTCAGTTTCCCAAGTAACTGAGACTATAGGTGCGTGCCACCACACCCAGCTAATTTTTGTAGTTTTTAGTAGAGACGCGGTTTCACTATGTTGGCCAGGCTGATCTCGAACTCCTGACCTTGTGATCTCTCCACCTCAGCCTCCCAAAGTACTGGGATTACAGGCGTGAGCCACCATGCCTGGCCGATGTCCAGTCAATGTTTTTATTTTATTTTTTGAGACGGAGTCTTGCTCTGCCGCCCAGGCTGGAGTGCAGTGGCGCAATCTCGGCTCATTGCAAGCTCCGCCTCCTGGGTTCACGCCATTCTTCTGACTCAGCCTCCCGAGTAGCTGGGACAGGTGCCCACCACCATGCCTGGCTAATTTTTTGTATTTTTTAGTAGAGACGGGGTTTCACCGTATTAGCCAGGATGGTCTCGATCTCCTGGCCTTGTGATCTGCTCACCTTGGCCTCCCAAAGTGCTGGGATTACAGACTTGAGCCACCGCGCCCGGCCCAATCAATGTTTTGAACTCTTCATGGACAAAACTGATCTCCCTCCCAAGCCTGTTCCTCTTCCAGCCTCCTGCAGTGGCACCTCTATCCCTAGACAACCTTGGAGTCACCCTTGACTTATTTCTGCCTCTCCTCCCATACTCGAATCATCCAGGAACCCTGCCACCTCTACCTTTAGGACAATCCTAGTGCCTCATCCCGCATCTACCATCACCTGGGCTAAGCCACGCAACATGACTATTTGGAGTAACTACAGGAACCCTTGTGTCAGTGTCACCCTTGCCCCCCATTCGCCACCCAGAGCCTAGTCTTAATGCAGCAGCTGGAATAATCTATTAAAAACTAAGACTTATGCCTGGCATGGTGGCTCACACCTGTAATCCCAGCACTTTGGGAGGCCAAAATGGGAGAATTACTTGAGATCAGGACTTTGAAACCAGCCTGGGAAACATAGTGAGACCCTGTCTCTACAAAAAATAAAATACAAATAAGTAGGCAGTGGCGACATGTGCTTATAGTCCCCAGCTACTCAGGAGGCTGAGGCAGGAGGGTCCCTTGAGTCTAGAAATTCAAGGCAGCAGTGAGCTATGATCATGCCATTTGCATTTCAGCCGGGACCACAGAGCTAGACTGTGTCTTTAAAAAAAAAAAAAGTTCCTTTCTCAGGCCCACTCTGACCCCCTGTCCCCCACCCCACATTTTTCTTACCTTGTTGTTTTTACTCCCTGTAGTACTGAGCATCTTCTAACCACATGATAGAATTTAGTGGTTAGGTTTAATGTTTCTTTTTTGGATCTAATCCCCAGCCTGGACTGTAAGTTCAGGGAAGGCCAGGGGCTTTACTTTGTTCACTGCTTTATTTGCAGGTGCTAGATGAGTGCCTGGCATGTGGGAACTGTCAATAAATGCTTGTTGAATGAATGAATGAGTCAGTCGAGACACAAACGTGTGCTTGTACACACAGGTGAGAAGGGTGTGGGCAAGGGCAGCTGCTGGGCAGGGAGACTGAGACCCATGCTTTTGCCCCCTTTCCTGCTCTTATTTTTCTATAATAAGCAGTCATAAGAAAAACAGTGAAAAGAAATATAGAAGACCTTTGTACTGGACCTTCAGGCTGCTCTAACTTGTCAATACTCCAAACAGAACAATTTTTCCAGAACTATTTATTTATTTATTTATTATTTTTTGAGACAGAGTTTGGCTCTTGCTGCCCAGGCTGGAGTGCAACAGCCTGATCTTAGCTCACTGTAACCTCCACTTCCCGGGTTCAAGCGATTCTCCTGCCTCAGCCTCCCGAGTAGCTGGGATTACAGGCGCCCACCACCACGCCCGGCTAATTTTTTGTATTTTTAGTAGAGATGGGGTTTCTCCATGTTGGTCAGGCTGGTCTCGAACTCCTGACCTCAGGTGATCCGCCTACCTCGGCCTCCCAAAGTGCTGGGATTATAGGTGTGAGCCACCGCACCCGGCCTAGAACTATTTATTTATCTGTTTATTTATTTATTTATTTTTTGAGACAGAGTCTTGCTGTGTTGCCCAGGCTGGAGTGCAGTGGCACAATCACAACTCACTGCAGCCTCAGTCACCTGGACACAAGTGATCCTTCTGCCTCCACCTCCTGAAGAGCTGGGACTTACAGGCGTGAGCCACCACACCCTGCTAATTTTTCAATTTTTTTTTTTTTTTTTTTAGAGACGAGGTTTCGCCATGTTGCCCAGGTTGGTCTTGAAATCTTGAGTTCAAGTAATCTGCCCACCTCGGTTTCCCGAAGTGCTGGGATTACAGGTGTGAGCCACCACGCCTGGCCCCAGAACAATTTTTTAAAAGGATAACAAAGGAAAAAACCTGGGAAAATTTTCAACGCATACACAAATGCTTAATGATGCCTGAGGGCCTGCAGACCATGGAGGCCAAGTGTCTGGAATTTGACAGCCAGGGACAATGGATACTCATTTTCTTTTTTTTTTTAATCTTTTAATTTTTTTTTTTTTTTTTTTTTTTTTGAGACGGAGTCTTGCTCTGTCACCCAGGCTGGAGTGCAGTGGCGCTATCTAAACTCACTGCAAGTTCCGACTCCCGGGTTCACGCCATTCTCCTGCCTCAGCCTTCCGTGTAGCTGGGACCGCCACCACGCCCAGCTAATTTTTTGTATTTTTAATAGAGACGGGGTTTCACCGTGTTAGCCAGGATGGTCTTGATTTCCTGACTTCGTGATCCACCCGTCTCGGCCTCCCAAAGTGCTGGGATTACAGGCGTGAACCACCACGCCTGGCGATACTCATTTTCAAACGGTCATGTGGACACTTGGCTCTTGAATCTAGTGTAGTGGCCACGTTACCTGCCTCCTCCTTGCTGGAGCCTGCTGCCCACGGTCAGGCTGGAGGAGGCCTGACTGGGCAAGCAGAGATGGCCTCTTGGGCCAGGGCCCAGGGTCCTTCCCCACACCAGTTGTGTGTATGTGTGTGCGCAGAGGGTGCTGCCTTTAGCACATTCCCCTGGTCTGCAGGGCCTGAGCCAGACGTGGTGTCCTGCTGCTGCTCTGACCTGCAGCCTTCTTTGGATGGAGGGAGTACAAGAAAAGACCCCCAGGTCTGCCTGCGGGATGGACTTGCCCTTCATTGCCCCCCACTGCCCAGGAACCAGGGGTTCCAGGCAGGGTTATGGCCCCATCGAGACCTCTAGAGGGCAGCCCCTCTCATCAGAACACCCTGTGCTGCATCCACCTCTAGGCCAGTGTCCAGCTCTTTCCTGGGGCCACAGGGCTGCTGGGTGAGTCCCCAGCCTGGAGTCAGATGCCTGGGCCTGATGGGAACAGGACTCAGGAAGCTCCCCTCTGCTGAGCTGGCACTGCTGTGGGCCTAGCAGCCATCAGCTTGAGGAAGTTCTTTCTTCAGGATTTTCCCGAGCTGGCAGCTGCCTTGCAAATTCAAACTGGATCTTTCCTGCTGCCCTTTCCTCGGTGGCCTAGCCTGGTGCAGGGTCTCTCTTAATGAGGGTTTGGTGCCAAGGCCTGGGCAGCTCTATCCCACTGGGTCTCAGCTGGTTCAGGCCTGCTCAAGGCAGTGGGCAGCTTCCCAGTCCCACCGGGGCCAGGACACCTGGGGCTGTCCTGCTTCCTTGCAGCCCCTGCCCTACCTTGGACTCCCGCCTCCCTTTGCCATTTGGGTCCCCCCACACAGGGACTACTAACCCACTTTATTCACAGTGGATTTTACTGTTAATAAAAAGATCAGCCCAACAGGGCACAGGATTCCTGCACTTTTGTCCCCAGACTCAGGGCATTGACAGAGTTGACATGGCAGCCTGGGAGCTAGGGGAGGGAAGGGGGCCCTTCCTGGGGCTCCCTCAGGGCTCAGCTGCCCCCAGCTCAGACCCTCCCTGAAGCTGCTGGGGATGCACCTCACGTTGCCTCCTTCCGGAGGCCTCTCTCTGTCCCACTTCCTGGGGCCTCATTAATTCCTCCCCACCTCACCCCGTGAGAAAGCAGGTCTGTGCTGAGCCTGGCCCAGGCCCAGAGCTGGGTCTGAGTGTGCCACTGGTTAGTTTGGGAGGCAGGGGGTGGGGGGGTGGGGGACTTGCCCTGTCCCCACCCTCATCCCAGACAAAGAGACGGGAGCCCTCCATCACCATCCATGTTCTGGCCCCTACCTCACTTTCCAGGAATCCAGGGACCATGGAGACCAAGAATAGAAAACACAGCTGGTCTTATGTATAATATTTATAAAAGAGGGCTGCCAGCCTCCCCACCCTGTCCCAGTGTGGCCACTGGGGTCTTTGGCTCCCGGGGGCAGGCCACTCTGGGCCTCGGCCTGTCTCTTCTCCCAGCAGTGGAATGTGAGCTGTGGCCCAGGCTTGTGGCAGGGGGAGTCCCAGCCTCCCCAGGACTGGTGAAGGGACAGGTCAGGGGTCTCTTGGGGATAGCTACACCAGCCCTACCCTCAGCAGAACCTGCTGGTCCCAGCTATGGGGTATGGGAGGGTGCCATCCTGTGAAGAGGGGTGGGAGAAGAGTATCCAAGGGCCCAAGTGTCTGAAAAGGGCCTAGGGAATAAAAGGGGGAAAAACAAGTGGGCTGGGGAGATGAGGCCCCAGGGCACAGACCGTGGCCTAGCAGCAGGGTAGGGGAATGGCTCTAGGCTGATTCCAGCTCTGTATGTTTCTACAGGCTGTATCTCCTCAGGAGGCAGCTGCTGGGCCCTAGTGTACGCATCTGTGCAAGGAGGGAATGAGGGGCTTGGGTGGGATCTAAGGCGACAGCCCCACCCTGCTCCCAGTTCAAGAAGCCCCTGCTGCTCTGGAGCCTAGCAGGGTAGTGGCCCAAGGGCCTTGGTCCTGGCTCTTGAACAAAAACCTTCCACAGAGAGGACATGGGGCCTGGCTGAATGCCACAGTGTTAATCGCGTCTTTCTCCTCCCCCGACTGGCCACTGGATGGGAGCAGGGGCTGAAGAGTCTGGGCAGGGCTGCTAGGGTGAGTAGACAGAACAGCATGAGGGTCACCCTAGTGGTTTCCTCCGTGCCGGCTGGTCCCTGAGGCCCAGTCAATGATGATGAAGCTCAAGCTCATGGTCATCAGCAAGAAGCCAAGCACAGCAAAACACAGGGCCTGTGAGATCAGAAGTCAGGGTCAGGTCCAAGGTCAGGGCAGTTCCCTTAGCCCCATACCAGCCCACCGGCCTCCAGGCCCCTCGCACCAGGATTTTGGGGGTGGATCTCGCAGGCTCCTTCTCCGTGGGCATGATTCGGAAGTAGAAGATGGCAGGGAAGATGAAGATGAGGCATGGGGCAGATGTGGCACCTGCAAAGAACAAGACATGGCCACTGCTGGCTCATATCCTCCTACTGACTAAGATTCGGGGGTGGACTTTTCAATGAGATCAAACACTCCTTATTGAGGGAGTTTCACGTTGAGACCACTGGAGAGCGCTGCCTGATTCTAGCCCATCAGCCTCTCCCCCTTGTTCTCTATCCGTGAGGATAGAAGGCTGGTGATATCGGTGTCAGGAGAATGTCAGCCAATGAAGCTAGCAATGAGGAAAGGCAAGTCAAGAGATGGAGAGAGAGGAGGGCTTAAGGGTATTGGGCTCCAGGCTACAGCTATACTTGAAGGCTTCTCTGTTATTTGAGCCAGTGAATTCCTTTCTGCTTAATTCATTTCGAGTTAGATTTCGGACATAGAGAACGAAGAGTGCTGTCCATGATATCCATGATACTTAGCCCCCAGGTCTGTCTGTCAGTCCTGGCAGAGTTTATTAGTCCTCTGAGTTGGGTCACCCCAAAGATATTTCAGAATTGTCTGCTCTACCAGCTGAGAGCCCCATCTGGAATGTGGCAGTGGATGGAGCGCCAAACTTGGAGTGCAGTGATCCTGGGGCTGAATCAAGCCCAAGGCTCCTATTCACCAGCTGTGTGGCCCCGCTGCTCCTTTAATCACTCTGAACTTTAGTTTCCTCACATGTGAAATGTGGACAAGACCCAGTGAGATCCTTTGAGGAGGCCTCTGATCCCTGGGGTCCACCCCTGTCCTCCAGCATGGGGGACTGACTCAGTGACTCTGAGCCCCGAAAAGGGATTAGAATAGCCTATGGACAAAAGCTCAGATGGGAGGCCAAACTGTGCACATGGCCACTCCACTTAATGTAGGGTGTAAGCTCAGGAATCTGCCAGGATTTGCAGAGGTGAATTCCTCTGGGGCAATACCCTGCTTCCACAGCAGGGCCAGACCCTCACCGATGACCCCAAAGATGCCCAGGATGTTGGGGGCAAAGATGACCAGCAGGTTGATACAAGTGAGCAGGCCAACAGCAATAAGCACATGCCGCAGCCAGCTGAACTCCTGGTTCGGAAACAGCATCTGCTGGATGGCGCGGCGCACCTGGGGGACAGGTGGGAAGAATAATCAGCCTGTTGGCCCCATCAGCCCCTCCCGCCACTGGTCTGGCCACCTGCCCACCAGCTCACCGGGAACAGAACGATGGGCACTGTGAGCGTGACTGCTGTCAGCACGGCTACACGCACACACAGGATCAGCACGTCAAATGGGTCCACTTTGCTGTAGGTGTGCAGCAGCTCTGACTCCACCCCATCTGTGGCAGGCAGGGAGGGTGGTCAGCAGGTGGCCCCGGGAAGGAGGTGGGATCTGAGCTGCCTGGGGGACCCCAACACTGTGGGGATTGGCATGCAGACTCACCTCCACAGCAGCAAGGAACAGCCAGGCACCACATGCCTCGGTATGGAGGGTACCATGGCCACAACCAGCCCCTTCCCCCCAGCCTGGCCTAGGCCTCTGCCCACCAGTGCCACCATACCATAGAAGGTGAGGTAGCCAAAGAGGGCAGCCAGGAAGTACATGATGTACATGACGGTGATGGACAGGTTGGAGATGTGCTGCATCTTCTTCTTGGAGGGGCTGTGGGGAAGTGGGGGATGGGTGTTGGTGACAAGCTGGGTAACATTGGGAGACCCCCATGTGCCCCAAGCCCTCTCTGGCACCACACTTTCACCATTCAGCAGCTGAGGGAGTCTCCTTCTTGCTCATAATCGCCTCTCATGGCTGCCCCAGAGATCTTAGATAAAGTGACTTGGCTCCTGTCACTCCCCTCTCCACATTCAGGACCACATCCATTCTCCCCAAACCAGCTCAGGGCAGCCCCCCGCCGCTGCCAGCCACAGATACCTACTCCTTGAGCTCGGTATAGATGGGCAGCACCTCGGGGTGGCAGACGAAGGCGAAGGCCATGATGGGGATGGTGTATGCTGTCTGGGGAAGCATGAGGCTGTCAAGGCAGTCCCCCACTCTCACTGGGCCCCCGCCCCACCCTGACCTGTCAGAACCTGTGAGTTGAGCGTGAAGTAACTGGGAGTGCAAAAGGCTGCAGCCTCAGGCTCGATCTGCAGCTGCACCTTCTCTTTCACGACCTCCATGTGGCTGAAGTTGCCTGTGGTGTTGTTGAAGTTGGGGGGCAGTGGGCAGGGCACGTGGAACTTTTTGTAGATGACCTGGAGTGGGGAGAGATGAGGGTGTCAGAGCCAGGCTGAGCTGCCTGGGAAGTTACCATGAAGCCACATCTAGATCAGGACTGGCAGAGCTGCCTTCTGGCCCAGGCTTCCCAGAGACACGTGCCCCCTCCTGATGACAGGGAACTCCCCCGGGAGACCCGCTGCCCGCTTTCTCGGCCAACATGGAAGATGACTCACTGCAATTAGGAAGAACACCATGCAGCTAAGAGAGAAGCCGCTGGAGTAGCCCAGGTAGCCTGCAAAGTGGAGGGGGCACTCTGAGACCTGGGGCCCCTCCCATGGTATACGCCTCCAACATCCCTTCCAAGGCTCTGACCCTTCCACACTCACCAAGCTGCCGCATCAGTGCCAGGGGCAGAATGATGATGACAGAAACAAGGATCACCAGGTAGTTCCCATTCATGTACCAGTCCCTGCAGGGACAGGAATCGGGAGCCAGGGTCAGAATCCATTCAGCCTGGGATGGGGCCCCTGCCTCCCTCTGCTGGAGTTACCAGTGGTGCCAGTGAGTGACATCTGAAGAATGTTTGTCCACAGCTCTGAGTCTCACTTTCCCCATCTGCAAAATGGGCGTGCCCGGCCGGGCGTGCTTCCTCACGCCTGTAATCCCAGCACTTTGGGAGGCCAAGGTGGGTGGATCATCAGGTCAGGAGTTTGAGACCAGCCTGACCAACATGGTGAAATCCTGTCTCTACTAAAAATACAAAAAAAATTAGCTGGGCATGGTGGCACAAGCCTATAATCCCAGCTACTCAGGAGGCTGAGGCAGGAGAATCGCATGAACCCAGGAGGCAGAGGTTGCAGTGAGCCGAGATTGCGCCACTGTACTCCAGCCTGGGCAACAAAGCAAGACTACGTCTCAAAAAAAAAAAAAAAAAAAAGAAGAAGAAGAAAAAAAGGGCGTGCCCTCAGTACTCTCCTTCAGGGTGACGTGAGAACTAAGGTTCCAGCCTGGCACACAGCTCATGCTCAGGACCCTCTCTATTACAGGCACTGCTGTTGCTTTTCTCAGGACACACAGGTCTGGGTCCAACCTTTGGATGGAGGTGGGTGGGAGGAAGGGACCTGGTTCTAGAGGAAGGTGGTGTTTTCCATGGGGGTTTCAGGCACTTGCAATAACCTGTACTCCTTGCGGTTCCTTCTGGCATCTTGGCATTGCCTCATCCTGCTCCCTCCTCTAACCCACCAGGAATGGATATGGGGCATGGGGAAACAAGGGGATAAGGGCTAGGACTGTCCTCAAAGGCAAGCCCGGAGGTCAACTCCTTGGGAAAGGCCCAGGGCCCTAGGGGCAGAATTCTGGCTCTCCCTCTTGCCGGAGCTACTCTCAACCTCCCAGCCCCTCTGCTTGCTCGGCTGGGCTGACAAGAGCAGGGCCTGACTGTGTCCCCTCTGTCCCACAAAACACGTTTGAAGTCCAGTCAATGCTGGCTAAAGTGATAGGCAACTGGGACACCTGGGCTTAATCTCTTGGTGGGGGGGCAACCCCATGGTCAGGAATAGCAGGTGCTTAGAGCTAAGCTTGAGCCTCCCATGCTCACAGGCTGGGTTCGGGGTGAGGAGGGGCCCGGCTTTCTCAGCTGCACCCTGCCCCTAGCCCCACATGCCCCTTCTGGAGGGGGCGTCCCCTAGGTGCTTCCCAAGTGAGTGTGAACTGAATGCTGGCTCTGCTGGCAACTCTCCCACCTCCACCAGCTGCTTTGTCTTGTCTTTGTCTTGTCTCTCCCACTAGCCCAGCCTGGCACCCCCACCCTCACCCAGCCCCCTACCCCACCCCTCCTCATTGTACAGCACCCCTCTCCTCCCCTCCCCACTCCAGGGCTCACGAGGTTTTCTCCTCCAGGTTCAGGAAGGTCTGTATGACAAGTGGCAGCTCAGACTTGATGATGTACAGGTAGCTGGACATGGCTGTGGGGAGAGGGGTGAGCAGGCGCTGGGGTCAGCCCAACCGGCCAGCTTTCGGGGCCGTCTGCTTGCCTACTGCCTGCCCCTGCCCACTGCTCTCACCTCCGATGTTCTGGAGCGTGATGGCCAGGGCTGCTGCCAGCTTTCCTGGGGTCCCAAAGGCACGGTAGCCCAGCTGCTCATAGGCACGGATGCCTGCGGCAGCAGGGTCAAGAAGTCAGGAACTGGCCCCAGTTTACCCACCAGCTCCCGCCCATTCCAGGCTGGTGTGAAGCTCACCCACGACCCCTGAGGACTTGAGTAGCAGGTGGATGGAGTAGCTGGAGAGCAAGGCGACAGCCGTCAACAGGAACCTGGGGACACATGGGAAGATGGAAGAAAAAGGCCACTGGGGGCTACCCTAGCTGGCAGAGGGTGAGGGGCTCTGAGAGGCCTGGGGGTGAAGGGTCTGTGACCTGGGTGTCTGGACTTCCAACAGGTATGGATGCAAGCTCAGCAGGTCCCAGGGGTGATGAACACCACCCCGTTTGATCCAGGGTGGGACACACCCCAGAAGGGGCCCTCTGAGTCAAGAGTGTCCCTATGACTGCCCTCTGAGCACCTCCTCCTCTCGAGTCCTTGAAACAAACATGTTTTCCATTCTGGCTTCAGGGCAGAGCCCCCAGGCAAAGGACACGTGTGCCCACACAAAGCCTGGCCATGGGGCTTGGCTATCATGTGTAAGGTGGCAGAAGGACAGTCTCTGGCCTGTAAGACTGGCCTGTGTTGTGACCTCAGTCGGTTTACTGGGCAGTGAGGTATATTTGTTTGGCTGTGGATGTTTTTTTCAGCCATGGTTTGTTAGTGTAAGAAGTGCCCACCCACTGCAGCCTGGGTGCTAGGACAGGGAACTGGCAGGTCCTGGGAGGTCATGATTGGTGACTTGCTTAGGGCCCCTATCTTTAGAAGGTTCTCTGAGGGCACTCACAGGAAAAGGATAATGCCCGTATTGGCCATGGCATAGGCGAGTCCGAGGATGCCGCTGCCCATGATGGCATTGCTGAGGTTGAACACTGACATCCCAAATGATGTCTTCCCCTCGAACTGCAGGCACCAGAATGGGATGGGGAAGGGTGGGAGGAGTCAGCAAGGGACAGGGGCATCACGGCATTCCCCCTGACTGTCCCTCAGCCTCCCACTGCTGCCAGAGACCACCTCATTACTGCATCCAAGTTCCCCACAGTGTCCCCCAACAACCCGTTGCTGCCCCGCTCACGTCGGTGAAGTGTGGCTCCTTGCTGGGACTTTTCTGTAGGAAGCTCTTGCCCTCAATACAGCTCCTTGTGGGGTCCTCGACCCTGTAGGCACAGGTCAGGGTGGGTGGCTCAGCTCCAGCCCTTTGCTCTGTACCCCTGCCCTGCCCTGTCTTGAGCCAGCACTGGGTCCCTCTTGTACTCACCTCTGGTTGCCTGCCATAGGGGTGATGACTGGGAGCAGCCCCTCTGAGTGTTTGCCATTGGGCACCAGCTCCACCATCTCTGTCTGCAGAGGCACCTCCATGGCTCAGGGCACAACACCAGGAGCACCGGTCTCACACCAACAGTCAGATGTCTGCAGAGCAGCCGTTCCCTCTGGTTAGCCCCATTACTTGGGCCTATGGCCCAGCCTCCTACCCGAGGCCTGCAGCCATAGCACACCTCCCAGATGGCCACTCGGGACATACCCGCACATGCAGCTCTGCCTGCTGCCTCCCTGGGATCTGCCGTTGGGGGGATCCAGCTCGGACACCTGAGTTCCCAGCATGTTCTGATGGGACACCCTAGCCAGCACATAATGCATTTCTTACACGCACACCCATCCAGGCAAGCCTTTGGGGTCTTGGTTTCCCCATCTGTGAAGTAAGGATCATCTGGATGACCCAAGTTCAGAGCCCAGTGGCACCAGCATCCCCAGATGCTCAGTCCCAGGTCCCCAGACTTCACTCTGGGTATGTACCCGGGATAGACTTCCCCTCCTTGACATCAGTACTGGGAGATGGTTTCCTGCACTGACCCTGTGTCCAGGGGCCTCCTGTCCAATCTAGAATGGCACTGCCCGACGGCTGGAGGCCTCAGGAGAGGGTGAGGGCTGTGGGCCCTGTTCCCAGCCGCCCGGCGGGCACTGCTGGCAGCCAGAACAAAGAGCCCTCTGTGGGCTGAGAGCTGGCGCTGGGAACGGCAGGCGCAGAGGCTGTCCCCCCTCCCCGGAGCCAGGATGCCTGAGGCGGTGCTGGGTAGCTGGACACCTGGGCCCTTCCCGCCTGGCTGCGGCAAAGGGCCCTCAGGGGGCCTTCCAGGAAAAGGGTGCTCCAGGGCCGGTTCTCTGTGCCACACATGCCTCACCCTCCACACAGTCCTGGCCTCAGGGCCATGTTTTCTTCCAAGCCTCTCCTCTACTGCCAGGCAGGGAACCCCTGCTAGGCCTCAAAGGAACCAGCTCCCCTTTCCCCACCATCCCTGCTCACTGCCCAGACAACTCACTGGCCCCTCTCCCATCACTGGATCCAGGAATTGCCTGCTTCATACCCAGAGGTGACTGGGCATAGTGCCCCCAGGTTCTGTAAGGACACCCTGAAGGCCAGCCTGGCCAGCAGGAGAGCTGAGGCCAGAGTGGAGACCAGTGAGTAGGACAGTACTGCCAGGCAGGACAGCCAGAGCCTGGTCCTAAAGCCACGGCACCCTCTTTGCTAGGGAACCCTGAATTCTGCCCTGAACCCCCCATCCCCACTCCAGCCCCTGATGGTCTCAGGTCTGCCCTTGAATCTGGAGCACTGGGGGACTCAAATGTAGCACTCAGGGCTAGGGGTGAACAGGAGAGGCTGGGCTCAGGCCTCAGGCCTGGTGCCCCCGGAGGCTGCAGAGGTCACAGCAGCCTCTGGCCTCTCTGGTCAGAGGACTCCCTCCCTGTACTGCCCCAGGCAGCCCCAGGCCGGAGTTCAGATTCTGGCACCTGGACCCTGGAGACCCCACACATGGCACTCTTGCATCCCTCAAACTTGCCTCTCCTTCTGATGCCAGCATCTTACCTCCTCTCCTCCCAGCCCCACCTACTCAGAACTCTAACAATGTTAGCATCTCTTCTTGAGCCCTCTCCCCTGACCCCAGAGTTGCCTAGGTCCACCTGTCCTCATGCCCCTGCCCTAAGCCTTGCCATCAGCATCCCTCCAAGGGTCCCACCTGGGTATGGAGGTGCCGGTGCTGGCGTCCAGAGCTACTCCAGAGTCCGCCCTGCACTCAGTTGGGGGTGCCCTCTCTCGGCCCCCTGTCCTGGGCAGGCTGGGACAGGCCCTCAGAGTGTGCTGAGCTGGCAGCCTGGACAAAACACACTTCTCTGCCCTAATATTCTTCCGTAGCAGCCAGGCACTGCCTCCAGGGAGACCACAGTCTGTGTCATGGGCAGTGGGAGGTGTCTGAGGTCTGAGTTCCAGGTTCCCCATCCCCCCTGCAGGAGCTGGGCCTAGACCTTTGGGGCCTGGTGGCTATTACTCAATCATGACCAGTCATTGCTGGGTCTTGGGCTGGCCCGAGATCCCAGAAAGGATTTAGAATATCTCTCCTCAAGTGACCTCCAGTCTGAAAGAGACAACCCCCCCAAATAGCACCCTCATCACTACCCTGTAGCTCCTGCTGCAACTCAGTGTGAGCCACACAGTGCTGTGTCTCAAAAAAGAGGATGGGGGTGCCGGGCGCAGTGGCTCATGCCTGTAATCCCAGCACTTTGGGAGGCCGAGGAGAGCAGGATCACCTGAGGTCAGGAGTTCAAGACCAGCCTGACCAACATGGAAAAACCCCGTCTCTACTAAAAATACAAAATTAGCCCGGCGTGGTGGCACATGCCTGTAATCCCAGCTACTTGGGAGGCTGAGGCAGGAGAATCGCTGGAACCTGCGAGGTGGAGGTTGCAGTGAGCCGAGATTGTGCCATTGCATTCTAGCCTGGCCAACAAGAGCCAAACTCCATCTCAAAAAAAAAAAAAAAGAGGATGGGGGAATCAAGGAAGACTTCCTGGAGGAGGTAACAAAGCCAGTCCTAAAATTCCAGTAGGCACCCTGGGATGTCAAACAGGAAACAGTGCACCAGGTAGAGAGCACAGCATAGGCAGAGGCCCTGAGGTGCAGTACAAGGCAGACTGTGAGGGCTGAAGGAAGGTTCTGTGGCGACAGACAAACCTGATAGAGCTGTAAAGGCCAGGTCCAGGAGTATGGACTTTGGTCCAGGGCAGGGAGGAGGGCTGGGGGCTGGGGACCAGGGTGAGGATTAGCACTGGCCTGGCATGGAGCCCCCAGCCATTCCCTGAAGCTACCAGCCCATTTTTGACAGCTCCTACCCCTCAGGCCTGTGGCCTCCCAGGCTCCTTTGTATCCGGGAGTCAGGGTAAACTCAGGGAAGGGCCCCTGCATGAGAAAGGATCCCAGCAGAGCCTGATCCCCTGTGTTGAAAGCCCAGAGCAGAACTTCTGGTGCTGGGCTTGGCCCTGCCTCACTGTGTGGCTAGGGGCAGCGTACTCCCCAGCTCAGGACCTCAGTGTACCCCTATCCTCTAGGGGTCCCATGAGGCTTGGTCAAAGTTTGGGATGAGTGAGGAGCCTCCCCAAAGCCTTCATCCCCAGGGCAGGCCATGGGTGCCCAGAGAGTGGCCAGGCGCTAGGGTGGGGAGATCATAGTGGCCTTGGGCAGGTCATCAGAATGGCATGTCATGGATGTAGTGTGAGCCCGGGCAGTAGATCAACGGCCCAGGCCATTGCCCTGGGACCTGTTTTGCTTTCCTGGGAGATAAGGGCCAGGAGGGGCCAGGAGCCACAGGGATGGTGCAGCAGGTAACGCCCGCCCACGCAAACATCACCTGGTGAGAATTCATCAGTCACACCTCAGCAGGTGTTGAGTTTGGCTAATTAAAGATTTTGAGCCCCAGGAATCCAGGCCACCTCAGGGCAGCTGATGCAAGTGGCTACAGGAAGCACAGCTCTCTGCCCAGGGATCAAGGTCCTTGGAGTCCCCAGGACTCTGAGCCTTGCTTTCCTTCCCCATGCTCAGGAACATAAGTGGGTGTGGGTCTGCAGTAGTGAGCTGGTGACAGGGAGGCCTTCACACTCTTTTTTCCTTGGTGGTCACTTGTACCAGCGGAGGCACAGACCCTCTGGAGCTTACTGCTAAGGCCCAGGCTTCCTGACCTCCGCCAAGATCTCAGGAGAGAGACAGTTGGCCTGGCTTGAGGGTCCTTCATGATTATTCTTGGGGGCTCAGGGATGAGGGCTGCCCCCAGTTCTAGCTCAGCTCATTTTTACCACTCCCCTCCTTGACTAAGACAGGGTGCCCCCCTTCTAAGTCTGGTACCCATCTGGACAGCTACCCCTCTGTCCACCTGCTCCTCCAGGCTTCAGAGGGAAGATGCCCCCTCCTAGGACAAGGTGTTAGTAAGAGGGGAAACCAGATCCAGTGGAGACATTTGGACTGTATGTTCTCAAGGCACAGCCGCAGGAATTAGTGGTAGCTGACTGCTGGGGTCAGGGGTCTAGGGACAAAGCAAGTGGGAGGAGGATGTTAGAACAGGGAAAAGACACCTCTTACCCTCCTCCAGACCCACGTTTCCAGATTTTGACCCCAGTAGATTCTAGTCCTCCCTCTGCCACGTCCTCCTCATCAACAACACAACAATGCAAGTGGCCAGTGTGTGACCAACACTGGGCTAATACCGAGGAAGTGACATGCAGGAGGGGGCACATTCAGGGGAAGGCAGATGGCCCAGAGAACTGAACTACTGGCTACGTTAATCCTCAACCCCCAGTTCCCTGGCCTTGGGATCTAGGGTCTGTGGCTGTGTGTTCTGGGCATCCGGAGGTGTCTAGGAGGATCTGAGAGACCCAGCTGGGGCCGGAAGGTAGACTTTCCTGTGGCCGGGTACATTTTCTAACAGATGCTTGTAGCTGGGCCTAATCTTAGGCACCTCAGCCTCCCTTCCCACCCAGCCCTGGACCCTCCTTGCTCAGGCTGCCACCCGTAGAGGTTGCAGCCAGAAGCTCTTGGTTCACGAGTGGGCTACAGCAACAGCAGCCCCCACCTCCCCCATTGCCAGTCTGCTGAGAAGGACGTGCAGCCCGACCGAGGCCCAGCTGAGGCAAAAGACAGGACATCACGTGACTGTGGCCCCCCAGGGGCAGGGGAGACCCTGCGCCAGCCAGCCCATTCTCCTCCCTGCTGACCCGGAATCCCCTGGAGGCGGCCAAATATTTGGACAGCCGGACTTCTGGCCCCAAAGAAAGCTGAAACACAGGCCTCGGGCAGTTCAGGACTCATCAGAGAGTCCAATGGGGGGCTAAAGTCAAGGTCGGCCTGGAGGAGGGGCAACATCCAACATCAGGAAGAAGAGGAAGAGGGAGGGAAGAGAGATAGACAGGGAGAGAGCAGGGAGAGAAAACAGTCATTAGCTCCATGCGTCCATGCATACTGATCCATACAGAGAGACAGACAGACAGACAGAGATGCAGAGGCCCAGGGAGACAGGGAAATGCAGATACACACAGAGGGACACAGACAGAAAAACAGACAAAAATCACATGCAGATAGCGGACAGACATTTAGACAGGGAGACAGAGAGTGACAGAGACAACCAGGGAGGTGAGAAACAGAGTGAGCGCCCAGTCAGAGACAGCCAAATGGAGGAAGAGACAGACAACGAGACAGCAAGAGATGGTTGTAAGGCCGGGCGTGGTGGCTCACGCCTGTAATCTCAGCACTTTGGGAGGCTGAGACGGGCAGATCACCTGAGCCCAGGAGTTCGAGACCAGCCTGGCCAACATGGTGAAACCCCATGTCTACTAAAAATACAAAAATTATCCAGGCATGGTGGCAGGTGCCCGTAATCCCAGCTGCTTGGGAGGCTGAGGCAGGAGAATTGTTTGATCCCGGAGGCAGAGGCTGCGGTGAGCCAAGATCATGCCACTGCACGCCAGCCTGGGTAACAGAGAGAGACCCTATCTCAAAAAAAAAAAAAAAAAAAAAGAGACAACTGAGGAAAAAGCCCCAGAAAGAGCGAGAAGGGGAGAGGGAGCCAGGGGTCCCAGGTGAGGGGGCAGTAGGCCCAACGGACACTGCCAAGATGGCCAGGCAGAACCCTGGAGGACCCCACAAAAAGACTGCTGCTGTGCCTCCAGGTCTCCACAGAGCAGGTTATGCCCCTACCAGCCAGGTGCTATGACACCCAGAGGGTGGGGCTGAGCCCACTAGGGCCACAAGGCCAGGCCCAACTGGAAAGCTCAGAGATCCCTGGTCCAGCACCCAGGACTTGTCTACCTGAGCAATGGAAAATACATGTGGAGATGATGGTCAGTTGGAGTGACCCCCATTCTCAGCAGCCATGCACGTGTGCAGACGTGCCGGCTGAGAGGCTGTGTACAGGACGTGGCCCGCAGAGCGGAAATTCAAAACCAAGCCACCCCAGGCCACTGGCCGGAAAGCCCCTCCTGCCCAGCAGCTGGTCCTTCCCTTTGGCCCCCAGAAGCCCCGCCTGGTCCTCTAGAGCCCCACCCTGTTCTCCTATGTCTGTCCTACTACCTAGAGTCAAAGGCCTACCCTTCGCCCACTAGACAAGATTACACAGGGCACACAGTAGGTGCTCAGCAAATGTTAAATGAATGGAATGGCCAGGCACGGTGGCTCACACTTGTAATTCCAGCACTTTGGGAGGCCAACGCAGGCAGACTGCTTGAGCTCAGGAGTCCGAGACCAGTCTGGGCAACATGATGAAACTCTGCCTCTACCAAAAATACAAAAAAATTATCCAGGCTTCGTGTTGCGCACCTTTCGGTCCTGGCTACTCAGAAGGCTGAGATGGGAGAATTGCTTGAGCCTGGGAGGCGGCGGCTGCAGTGAGACTAGATTGTGCCACTGCACTCCAGCCTGGGCAACAGAGTGAGACCCCATCTCAAAAAATGAAACAAATAAAAATAAATTAATGGAATGCAGTTGAGGCCCTCGGCAAGCCCTCTTACCTGCTCCAACTGAGGCCTGGCCCCTGGCCATGTCTACACTAGAACATCCTCCCCCTGAGTCCCAATTCTACTATAGCATAGACTGCAATTCCACCTCAGCTTTCTGTTCACAGAGATGCCAAAACTGCACCTCCCTGGTGGCCCACCCGCACCACTCCCCTCCAAATATGTTTCCCTCTCAAACTGGATGCTTGTCCTTACACCCAACCCAGACTTCCAGGGTGTGTCCAGTTCAGCTTAAAATCCTCCCCTGACTCAACCCAGAGACCATGAACCACCCAGCCAGTCTTGTTGTGCCTCAGTTTCTCCATCTGTCCAGGGCTTCAAGGCTACTTGCTAGGGCAATGGCACAAGAGCAGGAGCAACCAGTTGTCATGATCTGGCAACTTGGAGCCCTGGACTGGCGTGGGGACCATTTGTGACATGGGCCAAAAGAACCAGCACACAACGAAGAGTGACTTGAGAGGCCAGCGAAGACATGGGTCCCATGGGCCCAGGCAGAGCAAAATTCTGAGATACACACTTCCACCCTCCCCAGAGATTCGGCTCCCTGCTCCCAATGTGAAGAAATCAGATTCCCATTTCTGGTTTCAGTCATTCCAGCCCTCTCAGAGACGGGGCAGGCTTGGCATCTTCCAGTCCTGAACCCTCCCACCAGTGATGCTTCTTGCAGGAAGGGTACCCTGGCTGTGCCTAATATCCCCCATTCAAAATCGAACCATCCTTGGGTCTCTTTAGCTTTTTATCCCCCAGACTGAGAGCCCTGAGGGATTTGCTTCCTTTCCAAAAGGAAATGAGCCCCATCCCAGACCTTTTACAGAACAGGAAGAGGTGAAAGGTCCAAGGGCATTTTCCAGGGGCAGGTCTGTGCCCCGAGTGGGTCATGGAAGAAAGGACAGGGTTGGCAGGCTGAAGGAAGGATGGGCATGAGTGGGGATGTCTTCCATGGTGTTCCTCAGGGCTCAAGAGCCTTTGACTTAGCCTTTCTCAGACCTGTTTGGGAGCCCATACCTGGACTCAGGACTCACGTCCCTGTGGGGGGGAAAAGGGCGGATCCCCGCAGGTCCCGCCCCTGGCCTCCCCCTGCCCGGGTGTAAACAAATACACGCATTCGCTGTGGCCAATCGAAGGGGCCAACCGGGCGGGGGCGGGCTCTTGCAAACCAAGTCTTGGTTCCTTCTCTCCGCAGTGCGCTGCGCCGGCTCTGACTTATACCCTACCCAGCTCCAGGTTGGGAGGAGCTCGCACGGCGCCCCGGCCACAGGTTAGGGAGCCACGCGCGCCCTGCGTCCTCTGTGCCCGCTGGCTCCTCTGCAAATGGCACCGACTCTGGGACCAGCATGTACCCCGCGGCCCCTCAGGCGGCCCGGCCCGATCTGCCCTCAAGCCCTTGTCCAAAGCAGCCGAGATAAATATACCCGGATTCCCATCGTGCCAGCCGGGCTGCTCTGCCTGTCAGGCGCCCGTCGGGGCAGCGCTCCAGGGACTGCTCCAGGCTCCTCTTGGGTCCTCCCCCCGGGCCCTCTCCAGCCTGCCCCACGGGCCCTGCCTCAGAAAGCCTGGGGCGTGCCGCCCGAGCCTCCAACAAGGCGTCCTGTGGTCCCAGCCCCGGGTGCCCGCCGACCTCCTGCTGCACCTCCCGGCCATGCCGAGAGGCCCCAAGGCGACGACGTGTCCCTCCCAGTACCTCCAGCGCCCTGCTCAAGCTCGGCGCTGAGTCCCGACTGGCAGGTCCCCAAGACCGGCGCCTGGAGCGCGCGGGGCTTTGGCTCGCCGGAGGCTGGGGCGCCTGCCCGGGTCAGGACGGGAGAGGAGAGCTGCCCAGAGCCCAGCTATGGACAAGGAGGGTGGACAGTAGCGCTCGGCCCACCCGATTCCCCTGTGCGGTAGGATGAACACCCGAAGCGGTACCTGGCCTCGCGGCTGGGCACGCGCGGCGCTCCGCTCGGGCCGGTGCGGTCCGCTCTGCTCCCAGCTGAACTCAGGGCTGCAACAGCGACAACAGCGACGGTGGGGATGAAGGGCGCCCGGCCCCGCCCCCGGCCCGCCCCCGGCCCGCCAATCCCTGGCTGCCCGCGGGAGGAGGGGCTGGTCGGGGAATGGCTGGGGCCGGGGCAGGCTGGGAGCAAAGGGGCGGCCTGAGCGTTAAGGAGCCCCTAAGTGGGAGAGCAGAGCTGCCGGAGGGGCTCCGTTGAGTCTTGTGGGGGGAATGCTTCAGTCCGAAGCAGATTCTCTCTGAGGTCTGTGGGTGTCACCTTAACCCCTGAAACGCTCTGCCCACACCCCTCAAAGCCAGAAGGCGAGCTTCAGTCAAGAGGACTGGCAATGCATAGCCTCAGTGAGAGATACTTGAATGAGGGACTTCCAGGCGACACTCAGGCAACAAAATACCTCTTCTATCTGCCTCCCCCTTCCCAACCAACGGTGGGGTGGGGGCGAGGGTGGGAGGGCTTCTTGTATCAATTCTGTCTCCACCCCAGATATTAAGACGAGGCTGAGGCTGGAACAGAGAGGACAGGGGCAGCGAGGTCAGGTAAGGAGTAAGGCTTGGCTTGCTTGAGCCTCACCTGGGGCCCCCCCAACCATGACCCCCATCCTTATTTAGAAGGTGTAGGAGACAGCTGTCAGCCTGTCCACAAGAAGGGGGCTGGGACTTGGTGCCCTGGGGACAGACAGGGGTTTTAGGATGGCCCTGTTCTTGGCTGGGGGTTCCTGCCCCACCCCTGCCTGCTTTCCACACAAGGCCTTGGTGCTCAGAGGCGGGTGGTAGGTGTTAAGGTCCCAGGTTCTGCCAGTAGGAAGCTGGGGGAGATGCTGACCTTTGGGGTGAACTGGGGGGGTTCTCAGAACAGCTGTGCCCCTTGCTTCTCAGCCACTGGCTCTGATCCGATTAATCTCATGGCCTCTGCTGTTCCTATCCAAGCTAGTCTTCTCTGTGTCATGCCTGCCCTGCTTCCCAGTGCTGGAGGAATGCCCTCAGAGGACATACCCGACCCTCCCTTGCCCTGGGCTGGGAGTCAGGACTCCAGGATTCTCTCCTGCTGACTCACAGAACCACCACAGCCAACCTGGCGTACCTCAGTTTCCCTCTGTCACATGGGAATGGCTGTCTTTTTTCCTGAGGGGAATGGGCAGAGGGGAAGCTGTGAGACGGGGTAGTGGGCTCAGCTCTGGCAGGCAGGGCTAGAGAGAAAAGCATTGGGATGGTGGCAACCCCTGAAAACCTCAAGCCACTCGAACTTCTGCCTTGCTGGTGACTGGAAAATGGGAAAGGGCTGCCTTTCACTCCTGGTCTGGAGCCGATATCATCCCTAGATCAGAGCTCACTTTGACTCCCACCCTCCAAAAGGGCATGGTTCTGCCATAGGACAGAGCCATGTAGAAGAGGCGCTGAGGAGGGTCTCAGGCCTGCCTCCCACCTCTCAACCTCTCACCTGCAGACACCCTGGATGTTCACAGGAGCTGTCTGCAAAGGGCTGGTGGCTCTCACTGGCAGTTCATGAGGGGCCAGGGCTGGCTCAAGGTCACCTGGAATATGGGTGTTGGGGTCCTCAATCTAGACTGGAGGAAGCAGGGGCTGGCTGGGCTGGGCTGCTGTGGGAGGCCCAGAGGCGGGTATGATGTGGGGTCCCTGGGTCAGACCAGTTGTGGCCAGGCTGGGGGAGGGGCTGACTGTTTGTTGTTGCTAGGCCTGGGCCCTAGCCAGGGCAAACACAGCTCGGAGGCCTTTCCCGCCACCTGCCGAATCTCCCGGCCCAGCCTGTGGTGGCCAGACAGCTGGACAGCTAGGATGTGGCTCTGAGAGCTGCTGGTCGCCTTCTCCCAGAGGCTGGAGGGAATGTCCATCCGAGCAACCGCAGGGTTGCAGGCGGCCTCTTGGGATGGAGGATGGGGGAAGCTTTATCCCAGGCTTCAGCCCAGCCTCCACCTCCACTGCCCCATCTCCGCAAACTTAAACCCAGGCCTGAAAGACTGCCAGACCTGTGCAGCAGAGCTCAGGGACCACTCACATCCTCCTTCCAGGGCACCGATAGCCCTTGGCTCTCCTCCTTCCTTTCTAGTAATTAACTCTTAGCCACTAGCTAGGCCGCCTGTTTTCACCATGCCACCACCTCTGTTAACATGCTGTCCACACAGTGCCCCAAGACCATCTCCAACAGCAATGCCCCATCTTTGCCTCCAACCCAGCCCTTCCAGAGCCCAGTATCTGTGTCCCCTGACTCCTCAGACCCCCTGCAGCTCCTGCCCCCACACCTGGCTGGTCTCACTCATATCTCCCCACCTGCTCCCAGCAGTCCTCTCCACCTCTCCCAGGCCTGGCTGGCCTCGCTGTACATGTTCCTGCTCTTTGCAGAACTTGCTAGCTTTCATGCTCCTGTGCCTCTGCCCTCGTACTTCCTAGGGCTGAAGTTTCCCTACCCTGTCCCACCTCCTTGGCAGACTCCTACTTGTCCTTCATCACCCTCATAGATCACCTCTGAGAACCCTGCTTGAGTCATCGTGAAGAGCCAGCTAGTCCAACAATGACTGCTCTTGCTGCTCTTGTCACCCCACCCACACAGCCCCAGCCCTAGTGTCTCCAAGCACTATCTCCAGGTGGTCTAGAAGTGAAAGCGCCTGCAAGGTTGGAGGGCGCAAATCAAGGAGAGCCTGATGGCGAAGCAACCCACGGACTTGCTCTGCCAAGGGGAAGAAGGCACAAGCCAGGGTGGGGAGGGAAAGGGCACGGTGGATGGAGAAAGGAGCTCGGCTGGAGGGAAAAGGAGCCTGGGCGTCAGGCTAGCCCTGGTGGGCGGAGGACTGCGTGCAGGGCAGCACGCTCCTTCTGGGCTCATGATCCGGAGTTTGAAATCCTCAGGAGAAGGTGGTTCTCACCCCTATACCTCAAGGTCTATTACTACACCTCAGCTGCTGACTATGCTCTGCTCAGTTTGGTGCCTGGGAGGCTACTCTTTGGGCATGAACAGGGCTTTATTGCCACAACACAGAGTGTAGAAGTATGGAGGGGACCCACAGGCAACCCTCTTATCCAGCCCTTCCCTGGCCTGGGTCCCCAGAACTGGTGACCTCATGGCTAAGGCCTCATCCCCACAGCCCTGACGTGCCTACCCTCTCTCTCCTGAGATCTGGCCCCCAGCTTCTCTGGCCACTGAAGCGGCTTAATGAGCCCTGGTCACATGGACTGTGCTACTGCCTGTGGGGAGGGCCCAAACCCCTAGTGGCCACCCGGCCAGGCCCTGACGTCAGCAGCATTAACTGTCCACCAGGCTTGTCTAATCTCTGGTTGGTGGCCGGGCCAGGTTAGTCCCGCCAGAGCCAGAGCTGAAGGCTGTGGGGGCCCTCAGGGGCACCTTGAGGTTGTAGGTCAGGTAGGGATGGTGGTGGCTGAGGTGACCACAGTAAATGCCCCCCACTTACAAGACTGGGGTGTGGCCACTGTGCTGACTCTGGGCCAGTGCTCTCTGATCCTCTGCACTGGACTATGAATCAGGCATCAGGTACCCATTGATCCTGCTCCTTAGGGTGTAATTACACTGGTGTGGTGAGCAGGGCTAAGCAGGTTTCAGGCTGGGAGACTCAGGGCCTCTCTGCACTTGCTGGCCATGGACAGGGCAGTTTGAGGCCAGGCAGTGTCCCCAACTCACATAATCCGTGAGTACCGACCCTGAATCCCAGACCCCAGGGTCAGAAGCATATGTGGATGGGACCATCTGGAGGGCAGGGTCCAGCCCCTGCATGTTGTTGGGGCTCTTCTGTCCCTTGCCCAGGAAGGCTGGGGAGCACATTACCTTTCTGCCAAGACAAGGTGGCTATGCAGAAGGCCCCACTAAGTCACCTCTCACGACAGCTTCCTCCCTCTCAAGCCTAACACTTCCAGCTCCTCAAGGCCTCCTATCCCATGCCCACTACCTCCCTCTGTCACTACCTGCGTCCCACCTCACTCTAGCAAACTGGGGAGCGGGTCCTTAGTAGAGATGAACAGCCCTGGCTCAGCCAGGCCAACAGCACCCAGCAGGGGTCTTGCACCACTGGCCAGATCCCCCCCGCCATGCCCAGTCTTCTGAGCAGCACCAATATCACTGCCCACATGTGCGCTGGCCTCCCAACCCCATCCAGTGTTCTTCCTGTGTTCAGGCCTGGGTGCCCTCATGCTCCCCTCTCCAGCCTCTCACAGGCTCACAGCTCCCCACCACCTGGACATTGAGGATGCCGCCTACACTTAGCTTTCTGTCCAGCACTGAGTATCAGTCAGCCTCCTGGGCATCTCTCCCAAGCACTACAGGTCCTGCAAATTCAGCCCATCCAACACCCCTTTGCAATACGGGCTTGGTGGGGGCATTGCCTGTGCTTGGTCAACCGCTCAGACCCCAACCCATGTCACTGAGCCCCTCACCTTGTAGCCTTGGTTTTGTCAGATAATGGAGACATAACCTATGCCTCATGGGGACCCGAGCCACACTCCTCTCCTCCTCCAAACTCACACTGGCTCCAGGAAAAATATGTGCCCCTATATATGTGTTCCAATGAAAAAAAAAATTTTTTTTTTGAGACAGAGTCTCGCTCTGTCGCCCAGTGGCACAATCTCAGTGCAACCTCTGCCTCCCAGCTCCAGCAGTTCTCCTGCCTCAGCCTCACGAGTAGCTGGGACTACAGGGATGTGCCATCACACCCAGCTAATTTTTGTGTTTTTAGTAGAGATGGGGTTTCACCATGTTGGCCAGGCTGGTCTCGAACTCCTGACCTCAGGTGATTCTTCCCCCTTTGCCTCCCAAAATGCTAGGATTACACTCAAAAGCTACCACGCCCAGCCTTAATGAAAACTTTTAATAATTATTTTTTCAAGAAGCAGATTTTGAAAATATTATTGGTTATTTTTGTCTCCATTAAACCCAGGAAAATAGAATTATAAGAAATTCTGGCTGGGCACAGTGGCTCACGCCTGCAATCTCAGCACTTTGGGAGGTGAGGCGGGCGGATCACCTGAGGTTGGAAGTTCAAGACTAGCCTGACTAACATGGAAAAACTCCATCTCTACTAAAAATACAAAATTAGACAGGTGTGGAGGCACATGCCTATAATCCCAGTTACTCGGAAGGCTGAGGCAGGAGAATCGCTTGAACCCAGGAGGCGGAAGTTGCGGTGAGCCAAGATCGCACCATTGCACTCCAGCCTGGGCAACACGGGTGAAACTCCATCTCAAAAAGAAAAAAGAAAAAAAAAAAAAAGGGCCGGGTGTGGTGGCTCACGCCTGTAATCCCAGCACTTTGGGAGGCCAAAGTGGGTGGATCACGAGGTCAGGAGATCGAGACCATCCTGGTTAATATGGTGAAACCCCATCTCTACTAAAACTACAAAAAAAATTAGCCGGGCGTGGTGGCAGGCGCCTGTAGTCCCAGCTACTCAGGAGGTTGAGGCAAGAGAATGGTGTGAGCCCGGGCAGCAGACCTTGCAGTGAGCTGTGATTGCGTCACTGCACTCCAGCCTGGGTGACAGAGTGAGACTCCGTCTCAAAAAAAAAAAAAAAATTCTGTTTAAGTTATAAATAAAATATTTAAACTTAAAATAATGTGAGTTTTAACATACCTACTTTTTCAAGTTTTTTAAACTATTTAATGTTCTGGAAAAAAAATAACCATTAAAAATATATAAAACGGGCGTGGCGCGGTGGCTCAAGCCTGTAATCCCAGCACTTTGGGAGGCCGAGACGGGCGGATCACGAGGTCAGGAGATCGAGACCATTCTGGCGAACACGGTGAAACCCCGTCTCTACTAAAAAATACAAAAAAAAACTAGCTGGGCGAGGTGGCGGGCGCCTATAGTCCCAGCTACTCGGGAGGCTGAGGCAGGAGAATGGCGTAAACCCGGGAGGCGGAGCTTGCAGTGAGCTGAGATCCGGCCACTGCACTCCAGCCTGGGAGACAGAGCAAGACTCCGTCTCAAAAAAAAAAAAAAAAAAAATACATAAAACGAGTTTAAAAGGCATCCCACAGAGTGGGGAAGAAATTTGCAAATCCTGTCTCTGATAAGGAATTATTCTCCAGAATATATAGAGAACTTCTAAGACTCAACAAGAACATTAAAATAATTCAAAAATGGGCAAAGGGTGTGAACAGGCATTTCTCCAAAGAAGATATACAGATGGCCAATAAGCACAGGAAAAGATTCTCAACATCACTAAGCAGTAGGAAAATGCAAATCAAAACTACCAAGAGATACTACTATTAAAAAAGAAAAATAGGCCAGGTGCGGTGGCTCATGCCTGTAATCCCAGCACTTTGGGAGACCGAGGCGGGTGGATCACTTGAGGTCGGGAGTTTGAGACCAGCCTGACCAACATGGAGAAACCCCGTCTCTACCAAAAATACAAAATTAACCAGATGTGGTGGCACATGCCTATAATCCCAGCTACTTGGGAAGCTGAGGCAGAGGAAATGCTTGAACCCAGAGGCGGAGGTTGCAGTGAGCCAAGATCGCACCATTGCACTCCAGCTTGGGCAACAAGAGTGAAACTCTGTCTCAAAAAAAAAAAAAAAAAAAAAAAAAAATTAGCCAGGCATGGTGGCGTGAAGCTGTAGTCCCAGCTCTTTGGGCGGCTGAGACAGGAGAATTGCTTGAACCTGGGACGCGGAGGTTGCAGAGCCGAGATTGCACCACTACACTCCAGCCTGGGTGACAGAGCGAGACCCCATCTCAAACAAAACCAAACCCAGAAAATAACAAGAGTTCACAAAGATATAGAGAAAGGTGGACCACCTGTGCACTGTTGGTGGGAATGTAAAATGGTACGGCTGCTGTGGAAAACTGTTCCTCAAAATATTAAATGTAGGCCGAGCGCAGCAGCTCATGCCTATAATCCCAGCACTTCGGGAGGCCTACGTGGGCGGATCTCCTGAGGTCAGGAGTCCAAGACCAGCCTGGCCAACATGGTGAAACCCCATCTCTACTAAATTAGCCGGGCATGGTTGCGGGTGCCTATACTCCCAGCTTCTCGTGAGACTGAGGCAGAAGAATCGCTTGAACCTGGGAGGCAGAGATTGCAGTGAGCTGAGATCAAGCCACTGCACTCCAGCCTGGGCTACCGAGTGAGACTCCATCTCAAAAAAAGAAAAAAAAAAAAGGGGCCAGGCGCAGTGGCTCACGCCTGTAATCCCAGCACTTTGGGAGGCCGAGGCTGGCAGATCATCTGAGGTCGGGAGTTCGGGACCAGCCTGGTCCCAACAGAGTGGGGTGAAACCCCATCTGTACTAAAAATACAAAATTAGCCAGGTGTGGTGGCACATGCCTGTAATCCCAGTTACTTGGGAGGCTGAGGCAGAATTGCTTGAACCCAGGAGGCAGAGGTTGCAGTGAACCGGGATCATGCCATTGCCACTCCAGCCTGGGCAACAAGAGCAAAACTCCATCTCTAAATAAATAAATAAATAAAATAAAATAAAAATAGATTCACCTTATGAGGCTGGTTGCAGTGGCTCACACCTGTAATCCCAGCACTTTGAGAGTCTGAGGCGGGCTGATCACCTGAGATCAAGAGAGATTGAGACCATCCTGGCCAACATGGTGAAACCCCGTCTCTACTAAAAACACAAAAATTAGTTGGGCGTGATGGCATGCGCCTGTAGTCCCAGCTACTCAGGGGGCTGAGGCAGGATAATCGCTTGAACCTGGGAAGTGGAGGTTGCAGGGAGCCGAGATCGTGCCGCTGCACTCCATGCTGGTGACAGAAAGAGACCCCATCTCAAAAAAAAAAAAAAAAAGATTCACCATATGATTTGCCAGTCCCATTTCTGGGTATACACCCAAAATAATAAAAAACAGAGGCTGGGAGAGAGATTTGTACACCCACGTTCATAGCAGCATTATTCATAATAGCCAAAAGGCAGATGTAACCATTCATCAATAAATGAATGAATAAACAAAGTGTGGAATATATACAACCTTTAAAAGGAAGGAGAGCCGGGCGCGGTGGCTCAAGCCTGTAATCCCAGCACTTTGGGAGGCCGAGACGGGTGGATCACGAGGTCAGGAGATCGAGACCATCCTGGCTAACACGGTGAAACCCCGTCTCTACTAAGAAATACAAAAAACTAGCCGGGCGAGGTGGCGGGCGCCTGTAGTCCCAGCTATTCGGGAGGCTGAGGCCGGAGAATGGCGTGAACCCGGGAGGCGGAGCTTGCAGTGAGCTGAGATCCGGCCACTGCACTCTAGTCTGGGCTACAGAGTGAGACTCCGTCTCAAAAAAAAAAAAAAAAAAAAAAAAGGAAGGAGATTCTGCCACATGCTACACATGGATAAACCTTGAAGACATGATGCTAAGTGAAATAAGCCAGTCGCGAAAATACAAAGACTCCATGGACCCACACATCTGAGGCACTTAGAGCAGTCACATTCATAGAGAAGGAAAGTAGAATGGTGGGTGCCAGGACCAGGGGAAGGCAGGAATGGGGGATTATTTTTTCATGGGTACAGAGTTTCAGTTTTACAAGAGGAAAGGAGTTCTAGAGATGAACAGTTGTGGTGGTTGTACAACGTTATGAATGTACTTAACACCACCAAACTGTACACTGGCAAGTGGTTGAGATAGTAAACTTTATGATACATGTATTTTTAAAACTGGCAAAAAAATCCCTACAAACATAATAGCAACTAATAGTTTTCCCTTTGCTTCAGGCCCCAATATATCTTAGCACGCCTCTGTTGGATCCTCTGTCGGATTTTGATATTTCATTCGTTGTGAGGTTTTGCATTCATTTTAATTTTTAAAAATATACTAACATTATTTATCTTGGTTACTAAATTTTTTGACATTGCCTTAAATTTTGCACAAGAGGTGAGTGTGCCTCACTTCCCTCACCCTAATGCCAGCCCTGCAATTATGTTCCTGCCTTGAGGGCTTCCAAGACTCTCCATCACCTTCTGAGAAAGCCCAGGCCCTCCAGCTGGCTTTGGGTACCTGTCCACGTCTCTCCTCCCCTGTTCTTGCTCCACTGAACTCCTGTGGCCATGAACCCATGTTTCTAGGGCTGGTACAACTACTGTCCCTGCCAGAGTGAGCCTCCACCTCAAAACTCCCTCTTGATCCAAGACTGTCCCAGTGAACATTTTCCACAACTCCTCTCTCCTCAACCCCCATCAAAAGCCATGAGTTGGTTCCATACCCACAAGAGTGCCCCACCTTGTCAGGCCAGGTACTTCTTCCTGGGAGGGGCCATCTTCCCACTTCATGCCCAGCCCAGCACCGGGCACTTAATAAATGCCCATGACTTGTGATAATTAAGCCCTCCACCAAGAAAGGACAGCTGGGGCCTGATGCAAAGGTTTATTGCTGAGTTTGCACATCTAGCTGAGGGGAGTGCAAATTGTGCCCCAGCCTTGCCAGATGGAAGCTCCTTGTCCCCGACTGCAGCACAGGCCTTGGCCTGTGGACATAAGCAAAGATTTGGTGCTGGATGAGGAAGGAGGGAGCAGGGATGTGGGGACATGGGCCTGTGTCCCTGATAGTTCAGGCATGGCTCTCAGCTTCCCCTGCCAGGGAACCCTGAATGGAGGGGGCAAGAGAAGCTGCTGGTAGGGACAAGAGGGTCACCCAGGTTTGCTTGTAACCCCACCTGAGGTAGACCCCTTTGGGCACAGCCAGGGCCTTTGTCCTATCCTGAGTCCTCTGGGCTAATCAAAGGGAGCTGGACTCTGCCCCCAGCCACCCCTCAGGACAGCCCGGCTATTGGCTATAGCTGGTGTCAACAGTAGCCTCCTTTAACAGGCCATCCTGTTGTCCAGCTAGCCCGGGGTACTGTGTTTGGGTGAGGAAGTGGTGTGTGGATCTGGTGTCCAAGGACACAGGGAGCAGATCCTGATGGAGAAGGCTGGAGGTTGCTCTGAGCCTAGTATTTGGGGAAGAGTCCTGTTTTTTCTCACTCTGGCACCCAAGGGCCCCCAGGTCTGCCCCCTCCCCACTAATGTATTTATGTGGGGACCGCACAGGCCAGAGCTAACTTGGACTTTGGACCCTTTGGAGGCTGCTGGGAGGGACAGTCACCGTCTCTGGGTAGACTGGTGTCAAACTTGTCACATGGAGGTGGCAGGATGAGCAGCTGGCCTGTGTGTGGGAGGGGTATTCCCTGTCCTTGATGAAATGCTGGCAGGGAGAGCTGTTTGTTGAGCCCAGGCCCACCAGGTGAGTTGTGGGCCCCCAGGGGCAGGAGAGCTGAGGAAGATTGGTCAGTTGGGGACTGCTGAGTCACGGTGAGTTTCAGCTGCCCCAAGTCCTACCCGTTCCTAGCTGGGGCTGGCTGCTGTGAATATTAGAGGCCAGTGCAGCCAGGCGGTGAAGGGCAGGGCTGGGGTTGGGGGCATGAGGTGCTGAGATACTGTGGGAGGTATGGGGGAGGATTCGTGCCTCAAGGCTAGCAGGGCTCAGAGCTTTGGTGATGTGGCAGGCTGGAGCCTGGGAGTCCTGGGGGCTGATAGGGTCCTGGCGGTTGGGGCTGCAAGGCAGCTAGGGCTACCAGGTCTCAGGGTGACTGACACGCATGAATTCAGGCACCTGTGAAGAGAAAACGAAACCCAGTCAGCATCCCTGAGACCCAAAATAAATGGGTTTAGGCATTGTGTGTGTGGTGGGTTGGGGGGGGCGGCCCTGGAAGCTGTGACACCTGAGGTCTTGGGGCGGGGCCAAAATAAATTCAATGGGCGGGACTTGTGGGTGGGGCGGGGCCTGTGGCGGTGAGGTGGAGCCTGAGGAGCTGGGGTGGGGCCTAGAGGCAGTGGGCTCCAGGATTTGGGGGTGAGACGCCAGGGCCGCGGTGTGGGGTGGGGAGCTGGGGCGGGGCTGGAGTATTGAGGCAAGGGGCTGGAGAGGGCAGCGACCTACCTCAGAAGAGGCCACAGTCTTTGAGGTTCTCCTTGATGATGATGTCGGTGACAGCGTCGAAGACAAATTTGACGTTCTGCGTGTCGGTGGCGCACGTCATGTGGGAATAGATCTCCTTCACGTCGCGCCGCATGTTGAGCTCGAGGAACTGCACCTTGATGTAGTTGCCGGCGTCCTCATAGGTGTTGGGTCCTGCGGGGGCGGGAGCTCTCACTCGGCCCAGCCCTTCCTTCCCTTTGCCGGGGGCGCGCGCCGGGATCGTGGGGCGGGGGCGCAGCCTGGCGACAGTGCGGGACGTCTCACCATCGTAGTCCGGGAAACAGATGCTGAGGTGGGCCTTCTTGATCTTCTCAAAGAAAACGTCCTTCTTGTTGAGGAAGAGCACGATGGACGTCGTGGCGAAGTAGCGGTGGTTGCAGATACTGTTGAACAGGTGCAGGCTCTCGTGCATGCGATTCTGAGGAGGGCAGCAGCTGTTGGGCACCGGGGGTCGCGTCCGACCCGCAGCCCCTGCTCTCTGGGCTCCCGGGCACGTGGGGCTTCCTGTTAAGCTGGCTCTCAGAGGGCACCCCGCACTGCCCCAGATGGGCCTGCTGAACGCCTACCGGCCTCCTCAGGCTGCCTGGGACCAGCATCCCCCCCGGGCCCTCCCCACGCCCAGCGCGCCGTCTCCGCCTCCAGGGGCCAGCAACTCCTCCTCGCCCCTGGAACACAGGCCCTGCCTGGCACGCACCACTTCGTCGTCCTCCACCAGCACCATGTCGTAGGCGCTCAGCGCCGCGATGAAGATGATGCAGGTCACGCCCTCGAAGCAGTGGATCCACTTCTTGCGCTCCGAGCGCTGCCCGCCCACATCGAACATCCTGCGGGGCCGCGGGGGCCTGAACCCGCGCCCTGGGCCTAACAGGCAGCATCCCCTCGCCCTGTGCTGGTCGGGGAGCTCTCTGCTGGGACTACTACCCTTTCTGTTGGCGGGATATCCAGGAAGGGGCAGGGTCTATCGCAGGGATGGGGTCCCCGGGGCAGGACGGGGCCTGGGGCAGTGACCTCCTGGGCTGGCATGTGGGTCGTACCGGAAGTTGAGGTCCTTGAAGGAGAACTGCGTCTCGATGATGCCAGTGGTCTTGACTCGCGAGCGCAGCACGTCCTGCTCGGTGGGCACGTAGCCCGGGGTTACCAGGCGCTCCAGGTCGGAGAGGTAGCTGCGCGAGACCGGGCCGTGGGTGGGTGGGGAGGCGTGGAGGGCCCCCTGCGCCCCGCGCCCGGCGCTGCCCGCGCGCTCACTAGCCCGCCGAGTCGTTGAGCTGGTACTCCGAGGCGCGCTCAAAACAGGCCTGGATACCGGAGTCCTTCCACAGCCGCTGGATGATGTCCGACATCTCCTTGGGCATCGTGCCCTCCTCTATGGTGTCTGCCATGTGCATCAGCTTCCGGGCGTCGTCCTGGGGGCAGGGTGAGAGTGGCTGGTGGCGGCCAGGGACTCGGGCCCAGCCACGAGCCTCGAGTCCCCAGAGGCCTGCTCAGCCCGCCTCCTGGCACACCTGGCGTGCAGAGTCTCCGTACTGGATGTTGAGTGTGGTCATGGCGCGCACGATGGCCAGGATGGACTGCAACGTGTTGCCGTAGATGATGGCGATGAACTCGAGGCACTCTTCCAGCGAATACCCGTCCTGGTGGATAATCCTGAGGCCGAGTCGAGCAGGGTCAGAGCCTCGTGGGGAAGTGGGGAAGGACCCAGCCCCAGGGACCTCGGGACAGGCAGGGGCACTCACTTCATCTGCTTGACGATGGTGCTCTTCCCGGACTCACCCGCACCTAAAGGGAAGCGGCGCCTCAGAGCTGCGCTGACCGCCTGCCCCCTCCCCCAAGGAGGCCGGGAGGACCGGGCCCTCCCGAGTTGTCAGGGTGGACCGGCAGCGAAGAGGCCTGAGCGTCAGCCCCCACCCCGTAGCCACACCTACCCACCCCGTCCAAAGTAAGTCCTGACACCCTGAAGGCACAAGGTTTGCAAATATCAGGAAAGTGAAGAAAGGAAGCCAACGAGGGGAATCAACGACCTCAACTGTTCTGGGACAGGGAGGCCCCAAGACACCGACACAGGCAGCCTTTATTATGCTGTGAGACTGCAATGAAGAAATCCCGAAGCGCCATCGCCACCTCGTGGGAGCCTCTGGCACCGCATGCCCTGGGTTATTTGAGGCGGGTAAATCCCTTGCTTTTCACCTGAAGGGATGCGGATGTCTCCAAGAGGCTCAGAGGGAATTAGCAGGGAGGCAGGGAGGGCAGAGTTGACATCCTTTCTGAGCTTGCCCCTGCGAGGGCGTTGGGCACAGTTAATGAGATTTCCGGCTTAGCCTCTCTGCCTTGGGGGAAAGTGGGACTGGCTTGGTCCCTCACCCACCTCCAGCTGGTTGACCAGACCCTGGGGAGCTTGGGTGGAGCCTGCCCGGCCCTCTTGAAGCTGCTCTTTCCCCTTGAGAGGTCAGACAGTGACCTTGAGGCAGGCCTGGATCAGCCCCATCTCTTCTCACTGCCCACGGTCTGGTGGACACGGCTTTATCTACTCCCACTGAGCCTCAGCACCTGCCAGACCCGTTGGCTGCTTTGTAGGTCTACCAGCCACAGCCCTCTGGCACCTGAGGGCCATTCTTTGTGGATCTGGGTGGTTCTAGAGACTCCCCACCCCCAGGAGGACTATGACCATCCCCTTCCCAAAGTAGCAGCCCAATAACGGGCTCCAGTGAGGCCCCTGGCTTCTGAGCACTGCCCAGCAGGCCTACCAAACCAAAGGCTGCATGAAGCTTGTGGGAGCCCAGCCACAGAAAAGTCAGCCTCACACACTCGTGCAAGAGTGTGGTTGGCACGCACTTCTGGAGGGTGGGTCACCTGAGGCAGAGCCGTCTGGAGAGGGGCTTGGGGGACTAGGACACCACCTGTCAGGCCTGGCCTTGCTTGGCCAGGGCTCCCACCCAGTGCCCCACTCTGTTGTAGGCTCATATTGCTTCCCAGGGAACCCTTGCTTCACAGAAGGGCTGCCTGCCTGCCTCCAGACCAATGATCTGGTGGCAGTGGCCCCACCAGGGCCCACACCCCTACCCAGAAGCAGCAGCTTCACGGTTCGAGCATCCTTCTCAGCATCCTCTTTCAGCTTCTTTTCCAGCTCCCTGGAGTGCTTCTCCTCAGCACTGGCCCCAGCCCCCATGGTCCCAGCAGCAGGCGAAGGGACAGAGTGAGCAGGTGGTTCTTCTGGATGGAGGGAATCCTCAGAACCTGGCCTCCCAGGCACCCTTCTGGCCCCAGGAGGACCTGCAATCAACTGGCTCTCTACGGACCTGTGCAGTCCCTAGTGGGGCTACTTAGTGGGATTTGGGGGCTAGGGGTGTCCAAGAGCCAATCAGAGACAAGGACAGGTGAATCCAGCTCAGCCCCCCCAACCCTTCTAATCAGGCTGGCATAGCCCCAATCCCTCAACCGCTGACTCTGCACTCCCGCTGTCCTTCTGCCCCCCTCCACCCTTCAGGAGAGGCCCTGGTGCTGCCTGGGAGTGGGTAGGATCAGGGCTGAGAAAGGGGAAGGCAGGGCCGGGCGCGGTGGCTCAAGCCTGTAATCCCAGCACTTTGGGAGGCCGAGATGGGCGGATCACGAGGTCAGGAGATCAAGACCATCCTGGCTAACACGGTGAAACCCCATCTCTACTAAAAAAATACAAAAAAACTAGCCGGGCGCGGTGGCGGCGCCTGTGGTCCCAGCTATTCGGGAGGCTGAGGCAGGAGAATGGCGTGAACCCGGGAGGCGGAGCTTGCAGTGAGCTGAGATCCAGCCACTGCACCCCAGCCTGGGCGGCAGAGAGAGACTCCGCCTCAAAAAAAAAAAAAAAAAAAAGAAAGGGGAAGGCAGAACCTTGAGCCCTGGGGGTGAGGACGATGGAGGTGGAGCTGGCAGTGAGAGGGCATAATTGGGAGAAACATGCCTGCTGCCTGCCCAGCACCGGGCTCAGCACCACTCCTTATCTTGTTGTAAGCTCACACTGGCCCTGGAGGATAGATGCCCATGTCAGCCTCATTTTACTGATGAGGAAGTAGAGGCTCAAAGCGTCACACAGGAGGAAGTGGTTAAGAAGGGCTGGGTGACACTGGACTGGGATTTTATGACCTGCAGGGAATCCAGAGAGAGGGAAACAGTGGGCATTGCATTCATCCCATAATCCCATATCACAGGCTGGAGCTGCCCCAAAGAGGTCCTCGGCTTCCAGCGGACTCTGGTGGGCATGCATATCTTCTCTGTGTGCCTCGGTGTATGTGTCTTTTTTTTTTTTTTTTTGGACGGAGTCTAGCTCTGTTGCTCAGGCTGGAGTGCAGTGGCACGATATTGGCTCACGGCAAGCTCTGCCTCCCGGGTTCACGCCATTCTCCTGGCTCAGCCTCCCAAGTAGCTGGGACAACAGGCGCCCACCACCACATCGGGCTAATTTTTTGTATTTTTAGTAAAGACAGGGTTTCACCGTGTTAGCCAGGATGGTCTCGATCTCCTGACCTCATGATCCGCCCACCGTGGCCTCCCAAAGTGCTGGGATTACAGGCGTGAGCCATCGTGCCCAGCATTTTTTTTTTTTTTTTTTGAGACAGAGTTTCACTGTCACCAGGCTTGAGTGCTGTGGCGCGATCTTGGCTCACTGCAATCTTCAACTCCCTGGTTCAAGCTTCTCCTGCCGCAACCTCCCAAGCAGCTGGGATTACAGGCACGTGCCACCATATCCAGCTAATTTTTTAAATACTTTTAGTAAAGACGGGGTTTCACCATATTGGCTAGGAAGGTCTCGATCTCCTGACCTTGTGATCTGCCCACCTCGGCCTCCCAAAGTGCTGGGATTCAGGCGTGAGCCACCTTGCCCGGCCATGGGTGTGTCTTTTACTGGCACCAAGTGAGCAATAACTTGACACGTTTGTGCATGAATACCTGTGTGTACATGTGTGCCTATGTGTTTATGCCTTTGTGAGCGTGTGTGCTTATAGGAATCACGTGCCTGTGTGCATGCTTATGTGTGCACGTGTATATACATGTGTATGCATGTGTGAATGTTTTGTGTACTTCTCTTCATGCACACATAAGCTTGTGTGTTTTGCAGTTTGTGTAGGTTTGCACGTGTGCACTTGCTTATATGCAGGGGTGTGAACATGCCTGTGTGTACCTGAGCATATGTGTGCCTTGCGTGTCCATCTCTGCCTGTGTATGACTGTGTGTGTGCATGCATGCTTCCAGGTGCCTGTGCCTATATGTACACTTGAATTTGGGTGCAACAAAGTCTCTGATCTGCAGAGGTGGCCAGGCTCTTCCAGACAATGTTTTGCAGGCCTGTTGTCAAGTGGAGAAATTGCATCCCAGAGCAGGTATGGTGTTCCCTGGGGTATGGAGGAATGGGGCTCACCTATCCTGCTCCTGCTCTCTCTGATGTGGGTGTGCCGAGGCCTGCCTAAGTTTATCTCCAGGGCCTGCCTGCCTCAGCTTAGGGGGTCTGGTGCTCTGTTCAGGTGCAGGGCTCACTGCTGGGCAGAAATTGTTTAGGTTGAGCCCGAAGTGTTGAGCTCCCAGGTTCTAGAGATTTCCCACCCTCAACCTCCATAGGAAAACCCAAATCTTGGGCTCTCAAAGGCTCCTCCAGGCACCCTGAGCTTCCTGGCTGGACTCCTTCCCTGGAACCTGGCTGCCTTTCAGCACTCAACTCTGCCACAGACTCAAGAGACCACAAGGGGGTGCTGGGGCCCCAGACACCGAGCACTAACGGCTATCTCTAAATAGTGTGCGTGGGAAGTGAATGCTGGCTCCTACCACAGGCTGGCAGCTTCTACACCCACCCTGTTGGATGATGGGGATCTGTCCAGGAGTGAGGCCGTTTCATTTGTGCCACTTTCAGCCTTCAGGCTCCACCCACCCTCCCTGACCCTGAGGAGTGAGTGGGCCCTGGGGGGGCTCTGCAGCCCTTCGCACTGCCCAAGTGTTTGGGGTGGTGCAGCAGCCCAGGTTTGTCAAACTAAATGTGGTTTCTACATGTTGGGTTTCTTTAAATGGAGCCAATCTACTCCCTTCCCAGTCCCCCACCTGGCTCCCCAGGCCCATCACATGTGGCTGTGAATCCCCCGACGAAGGAGAGAAGCCAAAGTCTAGTCCCAGAGCCAGTGTTTATTAGCAAGATGGAACCCAAAGGCGGCTGTGGCCTGGGCAGCAGAAGGCCACCAGGAGCCCCCACCCATCTACCCAACTGCTCCCAGAGCTAATTACATCCACACCTATTGCTTGACATGGTGGACATAAGCCCTGGGGAGCCTCTACTGGCCCCAGGCCTCTACCACGGACACCCTCCCCTCAGAGCTGGGGCCTCCCGTCAGCCCTGCCTGGGCCTGGCCCCTCTGCTATGCTCCCAGCCTCCGAGTCAAACTGGCACAGGGAAAGCTAAGGAGGTAGAGTGGGGTGGCCCTGCCCTGGCCAGGCGGGGAGGGGAGAAGGGGCTGAAGGGGCTGTCCCACCCAGGCAGGATGCCTCTTCTCCTATCCCCAATAAATAGAGAATAAATACCCAGGAAGGGGCTGGCCGTGGCTGAGTGCCCCCAACCCAGGCAGGGGCTGGCATCCTGTGATGGCCCCTTCTTCCCTTCTCTGAGTGCACTTAAGGCCACCCCAGTCTCCAAAGTGGTCCTCGCATCCATGTCTATGCCACAGCACAGGTTGACAGTGACAGCACACATCAGAAAAGGTGGACAGTCCGTGCCCCATTCGAGCAGGGCTTGTTCCCTCCCTTTGTCCTGTAGATCTTGGTGGAGGCTGTCAAGCCGGTAGACTTCCAGCTGAGTCTGGGGACTGTGTGGTCCTGGCCTGGCCCCACCAACTGGCTGGGCCTGTTTAGGCTGGCTCTGTTTTCTGCCGTCTCTGACCAACATGGGTCTAAGTTTTGGAGGATGCTGCCACTAAGGCAGGCTATATTCAACCCACCAATAAATACTGTCTTTGCAGGGGCAGGGTGTGTATAGAATATAGATATTTTATATATATATATATTTATATATATATATATATCTTTTATATTAAAAGGGACAAGGGCTAGGCTGGCCCATGGCAGGGCTCAGGCAGCTGGCCTCATGTGTCTGGAGGGTGGTGCCGACGGTTCCGGGGCTTTTTCTGGTCCCGGGGCTCAGGAGACCGAGGTGCTCCTGGAGCCTCCCTGGGGCTGGGGGGCACATGGCGCCAGTAACCCTGGCAGTACTGGTGGATGAGGCCCACTTCTGGCTGGGCCAGCAGCTGGGCCAGCTCCTGATAAGGAGGCGTTGGGGGACCTGCGCCTGGGGGTGGCGGGGCGCTCACGGCCAGTGGTGGGAAGAGGGCAGCATGGACGGCTTCCCGGCCCAGTACATGCAGCTGCACTCGTGTGACGACGTGCTTAAAGTTGTTCTCAGTGGCTGTGCAGGAGTAGAGGCCACGATCGCTGAGCTGCAGGGCACGGAGCAACAAGCCCTGCTCTGTGCGCAGGAAGCGGTCCTCTGCACGAATCTGCAGGGGCAAGGAGAGGGGGTTCAGAGGCTCTGTGACCACCCTAAGGCCCTAACCAGTGACCAGATCAGACCACCTTTGTGGTCATTCTGTGTAGAGGCACCCATGTGGGATTTCCATATGCCACAAAAACCACATGAAGTTTCCACATAATGAGAGATATTTGAATAAGGCATCTGTACAGATTTCCATTTCAGGAGGGATGACCATAAGGAGGTATGGTCTGTACATTCTGTACAATGAGGAAAATTTGAAGCGCACACAGAATTTCCCTTTTTTTTTTTTTTTTTTTTCGAGACAGGGTCTGGCTCTGACGCCCAGGCTAGAGTACAGTTGAATGATCTTAGTTTACTGCAACCTCTGCCTCCCAGGCTCAAGCCATCCTCCCACCTTAGCCTCCCAAGTAGCTGGGACCATATGCATGACTACGTCCAGCTAATTGTATTTTTGGTAGAGAGAGGGTTTCACCATGTTGCCCAGGCTGGTCTCGAACCCCTGACCTCAAGCAATCTGCCTGCCTTGGCTTCCCAAAGTATTGGGGTTACAGGCGTGAGCCACCACACGCCCAGCCAGAATTTCCATTTAATGAGAATATGCAACTGGGATAACCACATAGAACTTCCATGTAAACAGGGACACCTGTAGGGCATAGGGCATTTCCATAAAATGAGGGTCCCACAGAATTTCCACATACTGGAGCTCACTCATATGATGTTTTTGTAGAAGATACACCCCCAATGTGGTATGCATATGGAATTTTCATGTGAAGAGGCATACCTAGAAACACTTTCCATAGAATGAGGCCAGTCCCATGGAGTTTCCACATAACTGTTTTCACTCAAAGGATCTGCATGTAGCGAAGGGAACTTGGAAGGGGTTTCACAGCATGAGAGTTGCTCCAGATCACTCCTCTACTACATTTCACCACTGCACAAGGATTCTCACATCCACAATGCAGCACTGGGCGCAGGCACTCACCTCTCGGCGCCGGTCACCAGGATCTCGCTGGAACAGCCACTTAACAGTGGCTTGGGGCGAGCGGGGCTGGCACTCCAGGAAGGCTGCACTGCCGGCCACGCCATACTGCACAGACTCCACGGCATTCTTGTTGGCTGTAGAGTGAGAGGGGTTGAGCAAAAGCAGCATCACCTCCAAGCAGCCTGTTGGCTGCTTCGGGGCAGGCACCAAGGGGAACCCACTCACTAATGTAGAGCTCTGTGTTGATGGGGCTCCATTCCTTGAGGGGGCAACTAGGGACATCCCATCTCCATTAGCCCCCACCCCCCATTAGCCATCAGGGCACCCTTACAGTGGGGGCCCTGTGAGCAGCTTCGTGGGCTGCATGGCGCTCTGCAGTGTGAGCAGCACCCCACGATGAGGCCCAGTATACTCACCATTGGAGTTGAACCCACGGCACTGCCTGATGGGGTTTCCATGCCGGACGTCCTGCCGGCGGCTCCGCCTGAATGGGGATAGCCCCTGAAGGAGTACTCCCAGGAAGCTTGCCCCCCCAGGTCCCTGTATCCCTGATGACTCCAGGGCAGGGCCCTTTTTCCCTGGGGAAGTGATGTCTTACCCATATGACTCCCCGAGGGTAATATCACATGCACCCTCAATCCCCTAGGATAGGGCCTGGGTCTGGTTGCTAAAATCCCAGGTGTCTAGGGATCCACACCTCTTGGAGGATGCTGTATAGCGGGAGCAGGCCTGGCCATCCCAGGCGCAGTAAGGGTCCCGGGCAAGGCAGCAGTCAGCACAGGCAGCCCCATACGCCTGGCAGCGGTGCAGGCTCAGGTGCGTGACACCCACGGCTGATGCCACGTAGAGTTGTTGCTAGGGCAAAGGGTAGGGCCTTGTCAGTTCCTGTCACACAGCCAGCCTCACCAATAGCCACCTAGGCCGGGCTCCTCTTCCCTGCTCCATGTCTCAATTTACCCATTCCTGTGCCAAGGGCATGACCCTGAGGGGATGCAGGCCCTGTCCCCATCCCTGGCCCACCTGGCCAAAGACTTACCCTCTTGGAAGAGATGGTCATGGTCTTGACAGGTGCTGGATCCTAGAAAAAGATAAAGATCAGCTTGGGACCTCAGGGACCCCCTCCCTGCCCTGACCTAGAGGTCTTGGGTCAGAGGCTGGGACTCGGGGGAGGGTCAAGGTGAAGAGGTCAGGACTGGGTGGTGTCACACCCACCTTGAAGACCTCCACCTCCTCTAGCATGAGCTCTTCCATCTCCTGGTCATCCTTGGGCAGCACAATGACCTTCTGCACTGTCCCGCGGTCTGGAACGGGCCGGGCAGGGCCTCAGTGGGGCTGGGGATGCTGGGGAAGGGGTACCAGCCTCAGCCCCTTCCCCCACCAGGGCCCAAACCCCCCTAGGGCATTGGAGCTGGAGCTCTGTGCCAAGGTGGAAGAGTTTCCCCAGGTCAAAGGGACTGGCCCAGGACATAGGGGGTCATGGCCAGGGTCTGCCCCCACCAATCCAGACACTGATTTTGGGCCCTACTGAGAACAGGACACTGGGACATGCATTCTCCTGTGTTTGGGCTGCTGGAACTGTAGGGGGTGCACTGTGTCATGTGTGTACACACATGAGCATGTGTATGGCCTGTGTATCCTGGAGGTGTCTAACATCTGTCTCCACCCCTTTCCTGCCATACATAGGTCTCCAGATGCCTAGTGTCCCTGTTCTCCTGGGCCCCTGTGGATGGAAATGGGAATGGGGTTTTCTCACCCCTAGCCTCTGTTATCCCAGCAATAGGGAGAAGGCACCAAAGGATGAAGATGAAGAGGTGACTCTGATGAGCTTGCAGCAAGCCCTAGCAGGGCAAGCCCCAGCCCCAAGGATCTGCACCCCGCACCCGGTGGGCCCAGCGTGGGAGAGGCCGGGAGCAGCAGTGGGTACCTGTGCCCAGGAAAAGCACCTCATAGCGCCCGTCGGCTGCATCCACCTGGTCCACAGCAACAGTGGTGAGGCGGTAGGGAGCACCTGTGCGGACCACCAGGGGCCGCCGCTGCAGAGGGTACACGGCCTGGTACATGAGCGGGTGGCTGCGCATGAAGTTGATCACCTCATCAGGATAGTCCTTGGTGGACTTCATAGATGGTGTGAAGGTTCCACCAGGGCACTGTGGACAGGTGGTAAGTGTCAGTCCCAGGCTGCCTGGGCAGTGCAGGCTGGAGCCATTAGCTTCAGAAGAGGCCGCTGCACTGTCCCCACCACCTCAACCTGCTCCTCTCCCCAAAGCCCCTCTCCAGGTTTCTGCCCTGCACCTGACCTCTACAGGTCCTGCTCCGGCCAAAGTCTCACGTGGTCAAATGCCACAGCCACCTCCCTGGCCTCATGTGCCATGACCTCGTGGCAGCATTTGGCCAAGCAGACCACTCCCTTCCACGTCCCCTCCCCACCCTGTCATCTCCTTTCTCTCTGGCTGTTCCTAGGGTCTCACTTGTCTCCCTCCTGCACAGCTGGACTACAGGCCCCGACGTCCTTGTCACACACCAGGCTCACTCTCCTCCTTCCTGAAGCTGTCACCTGAGCCTGGGCTCAGCCTGCCCCCACCATGGTCAGCTTACGTCTGGCCCATCCTTCTGACTCCAGGTTACCTCTGGAGGGAAGCCTCCCCTGTCCCCCGCTGAGACCAGCTTCCCCAGCCCAGTCCTGACCACATGGAGTCAGAGTGCATTGATCAGATCCGCTGCTCTCCTGTTTAGACTCCTGCATCAGCCCAGTGTCACATCAAGATAAAGTGACACACCTCTGTGACCTCTGAGACCCTGCCTGAGGCCTAGCCCTGCCCCTCCCCAGTTCTTTGCCTCCTGTTCCTCAGCTGAGCCAACCTCCAGCCTGCCTCCAGTGTCCGCCGGGAAGACGCTTCCCTCCAACCTTTGGCTCCCAGACAGTTCCACAGAGGACCCTCTGAGGAGCACCCAGCACACCATCTTTGTCCCAGAATCCTGGCTGAGCTCCTCCACAGCCTGAACTGTGTGTGAAGGCCCGTCTGTGTGCACTGCAGCTCACTACCTCTGCTGGCTGGGAGGGCCATGATGGTGGGGTCCATGTTGCAGAGGGCCTGACCCAGAGGCCTCTTAGAAGAAGACGAAGGGGAGAGGCAAGATGAGTGGGGTTCTTACCGTGCCCGGCCGTGGGTAGGGCATCTTCCCTGAGAAGGGCATCCACTGGTAGTTGGGCCCCTCTTTGTGGGCAAAGGGCCCGTTGAAGACCATGCGAATATCAGCCATGGAGTAGACACACACAGCAGAGCCTCGGAACACGGAGCTGTGGGCACAGGAGGCGCTCTGAGCGGGACAGGGTCCCTCCCCAAATGCCCCCTCCCCACAGCTCACCACCATGCCAGGGTCCTACACGAGTTATAATCCCCCAACGGGGCCACTTCCTGCCACTGCTGGCCCCGAACCCAGCCTCACCCAGAGGAGGTAAAGACAGCATAAATGACAGGGTTCCTCACGTCCTGGGTCTGCTGGACAAACACGTCCTCTGGGAACAGAGGGAGAAGGTATTGGAGGGTGCCTTGGGTGGGAGCCCCTGGGCCTCACCCACTCCTGCACAGGGGAGGGGGTCCACCAAAGGCACCCTGACCACCCATCCAGCCTCTATCCCTCTTGCTGTAGCCAGAGCACCCTGCCTGCCTGCTGGGCACTCACGGAGCTCATCAAAGTGAGTCTCAATGCCATCCTCGCCCGGGACGGAGCAGACGAGCCGCGCCTTCAGGAATGTGCTCCACTTGTTGACCAGGCAACAGTGACCACCGTCATCATTCTGAGGGGTGGGGCAAGAGGCCAGGTCAGATCAGCTCTTGACCCCACACCCTGGCTGAAGCAGGGCTGATGAAGGCAGAATTGGTGGAGGAGGCAGCCTGGTGGCTCTGCCAATGCATACCAGGCAAATGCGCCCAATGCGGGCATACACAGCGGGGCTCTGTGGCGCCTCTGCCGACCGCTCACGGAAGAAGAAGTAGAGCTTATCATCATTGCGCTCCGCACTGTCAGGAATGAGCTCAGCATGGATGAACGACGGGTCTGCAGATAGCAGGGGTCAGCTAGGTGAGCCCCTACTCTGATGATGCCCCTGATGTTCTCCAACATCCCCAGCCAGGTACAAGAACACCCCCAACTCCTCTCCAGATAAGAAACTACCCCTGCCCCAGGTAGTCATAGGCTAAATATGTCCCTAATTCCCCGACATGTGCTTCTTTGCAACCTCCTTGCCGCATCCCAGACACATGGCCATGGAAGGGCTCCTGGAGCTGCGCTTACCGTTCAGCCACCGGGAGTTGTACTGATCCGTGCGCATGGCCGTCTGCTTTCCAAGTGTGCGGAAGATGGCTGCGTCAGTGCCCATAAAATCGATGTACACACCAGCATAGAGCTCCTCATCTGTGGGTGGGCCAGTGGGTCAGTCAGAGGGCTGCTGTTTGCTAGGGCCAGGGCACAGCTCAGATGACTTCCAAGGCAGGGCCTTATCTCCCTGCTCAGGCTCCCTGGGGCATGATCTTATCTCCAGTGGAGTGCTGGTCAGTGTTTCACCACTGGCTCTGGGGGGGTTGGGATTAGTAACAATCAGCTCTGATTAGTAGCAATAGCCCATTTCTGTGGTGTGAATACTCCTGCCATGACTAATTTCAAGCTACCAACCTGAGGTCACTGAAAGCAAAATCAGGAAGAGCTGTCAACACCACTGTACAGTATTTCTACCCCACAGACACAACAAATGTAAATCACCTCAAGAGCATAGCTAACACGCCGGGTGCAGTGGCTCATGCCTATAATCCCAGCACTTTGGAAGGCCCAGGTGGGTGGATCATTTGACGTCAGGAGTTGGAGACCAGCCTGGCCAAGATGCTGAAACCCTACCTCTACTAAAACACAAAAAATAGCCGGGCGTGGTGGCGGGGGCCTGTAATCCCAGCTACTCGGGAGGCTGAGGCAGGAGAATTGCTTGAACCAGGGAGGCGGAGGTTGCAGTGAGCCGAGATCATGCCACTGCACTCCAGCCTGGGCAACATAGCAAGACTCTATCTTTTTTTTTTTTTTTTTTGAGACGGAGTCTTGCTCTGTCACCCAGGCTGGAGTGCAGTGGCCGGATCTCAGCTCACTGCAAGCTCCGCCTCCCAGGTTCACGCCATTCTCCTGCCTCAGCCTCCCGAGTAGCTGGGACTACAGGCGCCCGCCACCTCGCCCGGCTAGTTTTTTTGTACTTTTTTAGTAGAGACAGGGTTTCACCATGTTAGCCAGGATGGTCTCGATCTCCTGACCTTGTGATCCGCCTGTCTCGGCCTCCCAAAGTGCTGGGATTACAGGCTTGAGCCACCGCGCCCGGCCTCAAGACTCTATCTTAAAAAAAAAAAAAAAAAAAAAAATAAGAGGCTGCGCATGGTGGCTTATGCCTGTAATTCCAGCACTTTGGGAGGCTAAGGCAGGTGGATCATGAGGTCAAAGAGATCAAGACCATCCTGGCCAACGTGGTGAAACCCCGTTTCTACTAAAAATATTAAAAAATTAGCTGAGTGTGATGGTGCACGCATGTAGTCCCAGCTACTTGGGAGGCTGAGGCAGGAGGATCGTTTAAACCCGGGAGGCGGAAGTTGCAGTGAGCCAAGATCACACCATGGCACTCCTCAGTTTACTGGGCTTTGTGTGCTGCAAATACTGCTTTTTTTATAGAAGGAAGGTTTGTGGCAACCCTGTGTCAAGCAAGTCTGTTAGCACCATTTTTTCAACAGGATATGCTTACTTTGTGTCTCTGTGTCACATTTTGGTAATTCTTCTTCTTCTTCTTTTTTTTTTTCTGAGACAGAGTCTTGCTCTGTCACCCAGGCTAGGGTGCAGTGGCACCATCTTGGCTTACTACAACCTCCTCCTCCCAGGCTCAAGCAATTCTCTTGCCTCAGCCTCCCAAGTAGCTGGGACTACAGGTGCCCACCACTACATCTGGCTAATTTTTGTATTTTTAGTAGAGACGGGATTTCGCCATGTTGGCCAGGCTGGTCTCAAACTCCTGACCTCAGGTGATCCACCCGCCGTGGCCTCCCAAAGTGCTGGGATTACAGACATGAGCCACCATGCCTGGCCTACATTTTGGTAATTCTTGCAATATTTCAAACTATCTGTTATGGTGATCTGTGATCAGTGGTCTTTGCTGTTACTATTGCAATTATTTTGGGGCACTGTGAACCTCACCCACATAAAACAGTGAACTTAATCGATAAATGTTGTGTGTGTTCTGACTGCTCCACTTACTGGCCATTCCCCCATCTCCCTCTTCTTGGGCCTCTCTATTCTCTGGGACACAGCAATATTAAAATTAGATCAATTAATAATCCCACAATGGCCTCTAAGTGTTCAAGGGAAAGGAAGAGTCATACATCTCTCACTTTAAGTCAAAAGCTAGAAATGAGCCAAGCGCGGTGGCTCACGCCTGTAATCCTAGCACTTTGGGAGGCTGGGGCAGGTGGATCACTTGAGGTCAGGAGACCAGCCTGGCCAACATGGCAAAACCCGTCTCTACTAAAAATATAAAAATTAGCAGGGGTGGTAGTGGGTGCCTATAATCCCAGCTACTTGGGAGGCTGCGGCAGGAAAATCACTTGAACCGGGGGGCGGGGAGTGGGGGGGTGGCGGTTGCAGTGAGCTGAGATCATGCCACTTCACTTCACTCCAGCCTGGGGGACAGAGTGTTAACTCTGTTAAAAAAAAAAAAAAAAAAAAAAAAGGCTAGAAATGATTAAGCTTAGTGTGGAAAGCATGTTGAAAGCTGAGACAGGTCCAAAACTAGGCTGCCAGCACCAAACAGTTAGCCAATTTGTGAATGCAAAGGAAAAGTTCTTGAAGGAAATTAGAAGGGTTATTCCAGTAAACACACAAATGATGAGAAAGTGAAACAGCCTTATCACCGATATGGTGAAAGTTTTACTGGTTTACGTGGAAGATCAAACCAGCCACAACATTCCTTTAAGCCAAAGTCTAATCCAGAGCAAAGCTCTAACTGTCTTCAATTCTGTGAAGGCTGAGAGAAGAGAGGAAGCTGGAGAAGAAAGGTTTGAAACCAGCAGAGGCTGGTTCATGAGGTTTAAGGAAAGCAGCTATCTCCAAAACATAAACATGCAAGGTGAAGTAGCAAGTGCTGATGGAAAAGCTGCAGCAAGTTTTCCAGAAGATTTAGATAAGATTATGGATGAAGGGGGCTACACTAAACACGATTTTCAATGTAGATAAAACAGCCTTCTGGCCAGGGCCAGTGGCTCACACCTCTAATCTGAGCACTTTGGGAGGCAGAGGTGAGAGGATCACTTGAGGTCAGGAGTTCGAGACCAGCCTGGTCAACATGGCGAGACCCTGTCTCTACTAATAATACAAAAATTAGTCGGGCATGGTGGCATGTGCCTGTAATCCCAGCTACTTGAGAGGCCGAGGCAGGAGAATCGCTTGAACCTAGGAGGCAGGGGTTGTGGCGAGCCGAGATGGTGCCACTGTACTCCAGCCTGGGCAACAGGGCAAGACTCCATCTCAAAAAAAAAAAAAGAAAGAAAGAAAGAAAGAAAAGAAAGAAACAGCCTTCTCTTGGAAGAAGCTGCCATCTCGGATTTTCATGGCTATCAAGAAGTCAATTTCTGGCTTCAAAGCTTCAAACGACAGGTGGACTCTCTTATTAGGGGCTAATGCAGCTGGTGGCTTTAAGTTGAAGCCAATGTTCATTTACCATTCCAAGAACCCTAGGGTCCTTAAGAATTATGCGAAATGGGGGCAGGTGTGGTGGCTCACGCCCGTAATCCCAGCACTTTGGGAGGCAGAGGCAGGTGGATCACGAGGTCAGGAGATTGAGACCATCCTGGCTAACACGGTGAAACCCCATCTCTACTAAAATACAAAAAATTAGCTGGGCGTGGTGGCAGGTGCCTGTAGTTCCAGTTACTCGGGAGGCTGAAGCAGGAGAATGGCGTGAACCCCAGAGGCAGAACTTGCAGTGAGCTGAAATCACGCCACTGCACTCCAACCTGGGTGACAGAGAGAGACTCCATCTCAAAAAAAAAAAAAAAAAAAAAAAAAGAATTATGCGAAATCTACTCTGCCTGAGCTCTATAAATAACAATAAAGCCTGAATGACAGCACATCGACTTACAGCATGGTTTACCGATTTTTCTTTTTTTTTTTTTTTTTTGAGACACAGTCTCACTCAGTTGCCCAGGCTGGAGTGCACTGGAGTGATCTTGGCTCACTGCAACCTCCACCTCCCAGGTTCAAGCTATTCTTCTGCCTCAGCCTCCCAAGTAGCTGGGATTACAGGTGCACACCACCACACCTGGCTAATTTTTGTATTTTTAGTAGAGACAGAGTTTCACCCATGTTGGCCAGCCTGGTCTCAAACTCCTGACCTCAAGTGATTCACCCACCTCGGCCTCCCAAAGTCCTAGGATTACAGGCGTTAGCCACCATGCCTGGCTGGCTTTCTGAATATTTTAAACCCACTGTTAAGACCCACTGCTCAGAAAAAAAAGATTCCTTTCAAAATATTGCTGCTCATTGACAATGCACTTGGTCTCCATCAGAGCTCTGATGGAGGTGTGCAAGGAGACACATGTTGTTTTCATGCCTGCTAACACAACATCCATTCTGTAGCCCATAGATCAATTTCAATTTTCAAGTCTTTTTTTTTTTTTTTGAAATGGAGCCTCACTGTTGCCAAAGCTGCAGTGCAGTGGTGCGATCTCAGCTCACTGCAACCTCCACCTCCCGGGTTCAAGTGATTCTCCTGCCTCAGCTTCCCTAGTAGCTGGGATTATAGGCACCCACCACCATGTCTGGCTAATTTTTGTTTTTTT
>NC_037669.1:90018258-90055040 GCF_003255815.1 Theropithecus gelada
GTGTTAGCCAGGATGGTCTCGATCTCCTGACCTCGTGATCCGCCCGTCTCGGCCTCCCAAAGTGCTGGGATTACAGGCTTGAGCCACCGCGCCCGGCCTTAATTTTTGTATTTTTAGTAGAGACAAGGTTTCACCATGTTGGCCAGGCTCGTCTCAACCTCCTGATCTCAGGTGATCCGCCTACCTCCATCTCCCAAAGTGCTGGAATTACAGGTGTGAGCCACCGCACCCGGCTAGTTTTGAGTGTTTGTTACTTTTTATTGTTGTTACCTTTGTTTTAATGTTTAATTGTAAACTTACGTAATTAAAAAAAAATTTTTTTTTGGTATTTTTTAGTAGAGACAGGTTTCACCATGTTGTCTAGGCTGGTCTCGAACTCTTGACCTCAAATGATACACCCGCCTCAGCCTCCCAAAGTGCTGGGATTATAGGTGTGAGTCACTGAGCCTGGCCTTAACTTTTAATAATAGTTGTCTTTAACAAGTGGCTCAAAAAATTCCTGAAAATTTAATAATATACCTGCTTCTAACATACCACATCTGAGGCTCCCCCAGGGCAGGCCCTGTCTTTCCTCATCAGACTGATTTGGGCTCTGCCATCAGGACCTTCTCACTTGCCAAGAGTGGGAGGATAATGTCTGCCCCTTGACCCCAGGGCCTTTCCCAGGCTTGGAGGCGGCACAGTGCCCAACAGCTGCTCTGAGAGGCAGACTGTGTTGAATAATCAGAAAACAGGCAGCATGCATGAGCCAGGGTCACTGGTGGGTTCATCCAACCTGCAGTTAGGGGCAGCAGCTGCTCCTGAGACCCCAAGCAGGACCCCTACTCAGAGAACAGCCCCCAACTCTCCCAGACACCTACCCAGACCAGAAATATGCTCTCCTCGTCTGATCACAGGGCCAGAACTCTCCGCTGGTGCTTCCCTACAGGGCTCTCCCAGCCTCTCAGACACATCAAGAACATGCTATGGGACTGCCTCTCAGACCAGCCCCAATATGCACTCGGCTTATATTCTCTTCTAGGAAGCCTGTGGTCAGGAGGGTTCTGGACTTTGCATGGACCACATTGTGTGTTTCAGGGTAGGACCTGGCTTCCTTGGTCCCCCATCCAAAGGGGCCAGGCGGAGGCTTCTACCACCCAGTCGCTGCCCTTGACTCACAATGGGGTCTGGCCTGCACCCTCTCCCCCTTGCTAAGTGGGGCCTTTTGGGGAGTTCAGGGACAGCCTAGTCACGGTCTCTGCCCTTGGGTAAGTGTTGGTGCCATTCCCCATCTCCAGGGGCAGAGGTCACACATTGAGACTGTAGAGCGGGGTTGGGGGGCACTCACTGATGAGGGCCGATGCTGTGTCCAGCTTGGGATCATACGGACACTTGCCCTTCCCTGACTCGAGTCGCTCAGGCTCCAAGTAGAAGATGTAATCCTGCAAGGCAGAGTGGGGTTCAGCATGATCCAGGCCAGTCCCTCAGCCAGGAAGTGTAAGGTCACCAGGCTTCCAGGGTGAGAATGAGCCCCCAGGCATACCCCGAGCCCACCCCCTACACTCCCCAGAGCTCCTTGGCCTTAAACTCCATCCAGCCAGGTCTCCCAGGGCAGAGCCATGCTGTGGGCTCCAAGGGAGGTGCTTCCTAGTCCCAGGTCTTAGGGAAGACCTGGGGATCAAGTCTCAAGGTGCCCTGCCTTGGGGGCTATGAGATGGACATGGAGTGGGCTTGTAGGGGCTGAAGCCCCTCCATGCCAACTGGCTCACAAAGACATTGGCCAAGACCCCCTGGGCTACAGAGGCACAGCTCTTTGCTGTGGCTGCCTGTCTTGGGTCAAGAAGGAGTTGCAGACCTGGCCAGGGTAGGAGTGACTGGTTAAGGGCCTGGGGTCCTGCCCTTTGCCATCAGGTCTGGCCAGGCCAGAGAGCTCTAAGGTTACTGTATCCTCAGGCTTTGTGTCCTACCTGTAGTCCTCAGGATGGACCCATGGGCCATGACCTTTCTCCTGCCCCTCAGCAGAGCCCCCAGGCTCCACATCTCCCCAGGGAGCCAGGAGTCAAGGAGTCCAGCCCAGACCACATGGAATTCACAAAGCTCCCCCATGCCTCCCAGCCCAGCCTGGAAGATGCTAGGAGGAAGGCTGGAAAAGGCACTAGGATGGGGTGAGCACACAGGCCACAAGAGAAAGCCAGGCAGAGGGAGGGAAAGGGGCAAGGAGAGGAACAGAGGCAGGAGGAGGTGGCAGCAGGTGGCAGGATGGCGATGGGAAGGTGCACACAGGCCTACGTCCAGTTACACTCTGCACACGTGACTTCCTGCACACACAGGGGTGCATACACAGCTCTGAACGTATCACTGCCAGCACACGGAACCCTCTGCTCACACTGTGGACACACACACACAGAATCCACATGATCCTGCATTTCTGCACTCTCCACCACAAACATGCTCTGTCATTCGCCGGCAGCCCATGCCCCCCTGCCCGCCCCTGCCCAGCCCCAGCTCTCCCAGACCAGACCCAGGTCATGACTAGCGGACAGATACCGCCCAGGAGAAGAGCGCCCCAAGCACGTGAGTGTGCAGGACACCTGTGTCCACAGACGACCCATGGGAGGCATGGGGCACGGACACTTGGGAGTAAGGTGTCAGACTGCACTCGTGTGCCACTTTCCACTCTGGGTGCTGAGTGAGGAGGGCCCACATCCACACTGTTGTGTGCTCTTGTGTGTCTACACACATGGGTTCTGAGGGCTAAGGCATGGCTGTCCCCAGGGCTCCTGTCTTCCCCACCTGGCGGCTTCATTATTTCTTGCCTGTAGGGGTCACACTGAGGCTGACATGAGTCCAGTTGGGCATGCCTTCTGAGCCTGAGGGCACTTCAGGGGAAGGGATGGGGACAGGGTGTGGGCACAGAGGTAGAGGGGAGGCCCTGGGGAGGCTGGCCTCAGGTGCAGCCCCAGGGTGAGTTCTGCTCAGAGGCAGTGCTGCCTGGCAAAGGCCTGGAGGGATGAGGCCCACCTGGCGTGGGGCTGTGGGCGTCGGGCGGAGGGCACCATCTGTGGCTCTGCTGCCGCGGCCTCTGACCGCCTGCGTCTGGGTCCATGGTGTGGCCTGAGAAGATGAGGAACAGGGGTTAGAGCTGAGGGTGGCAGGGGCTGGGGGAGCGGGCTCGGGCTGCCAGCCTCTAACACCACACAGGCCAGGAACACACCTGAACACGTGGGACCCCGGAGCACCTCTATGCATGTGCACATACAGACACAGGCTTGGCACACTCCTGCACACACAGGTGCCCCTCAGATCCAGTCACTCTCACACATGCCCTACAAGTTCACGCCAGCTCACACACATGCCCACATGGAAATGGAAAAGGGTGGAAGCAGGCAAGAAGGGGCAGAGCTGGGGAAGGGGTAGCTCCCCACAACCCCGGCCCTGGGGGAAGAAGGCAGCTCTCCCCCAGGCCACATAGTAGAAGCCGACCCAGGTGTCCAGTCTCCTGTTGCAAGGCCCCCACCAGGCCCTCTGACTCAGCCGTGGGGGCACGGTCCACAGGCATAGCCAAGAGAGCTGTTGCCACGTATGGAGCAAGTGCTTACTATGTGCCAGGCACAGTGCTAGGAGCTTTGGGAGCTTTAGCTCACTGCCTCCTCCTCGCACCGACCTGTGAGAAAGGCAGCGGTTAGCCCCATTTTCAAGTGAAGAAACTGAGGCTCAGCGAGGTGAAAGAAGTCACTCACCCAAGATCACAAGGCTTGGAAGTGGCAGGGCTGCAGCTGAAGCCCCTCCTCCCATCAGGACCCTGGGATGCAGCCACCAGTGGGGGAAACACAGGGCCAGGGTGGCTGGGGCTTACCTGGGCACGGCGTCCGCGGTTCACATAGGTGCACATGGGGTTGTAGGCACCTGTCCCGCACACATACAGATGTGTTCGGTTCCAGGGCTGGATGAGCCTGACGAAGTTCCCACACTCGCCCTGGGGCCAGAGGGAAGGCTGCATAGGTACCCTGGCCAGGCCTGCACCCTCACTGGAGTCACTTGCCCCGCTTCCCACCTGTGGATCCCACCAAACTCACGTTGCCATCCTTGCCCGAGAGCACGCATTCCTCAATGCGCTGTGGGGAGGCTGCCCAGTGTATCTGCAGAAAGGGGGGTCAGAGGGTGCAGCCTTCTGGACGTGCCCTGAGCCCTGGGGCTCCATGCCCACCCCACGTCCCACATCAGGGTCAGCCCTTACAATGAGGGGCTCGCGGTTGATGTCGTGCAGGTCCAGGGACAGCACGTAGTCCTTGCTGCCCACATACATGCGGTCGTGGTCCTCATCCTTGAGCAAGATTCGGTAGTCGGTTGTGTTGAGCAGGAAGTTGAAGAAGTGGGCAGTGCCTGTGGCCTTCAACTCTGCAGGTGGAGGGCAGGACACCAATTAGGACCTTCAGAAAACCATCCAGCCATACCCCCTCTGACAAAGGGGAGACTGAGGCCCTGAGGTTCCCCTCAGGACCCCCACCACACAGTGGTCTTTTTTTTTTTCTTTTCATGAGATCAAGTCTCACTCTGCTGCCCAGGCCGCAGTACAGTAGTGAGACTGTGGCTCACTGCAACCTCCATCTGCTGGGTTCAAGAGATTCTCCTGTCTCAGCTTCCCAAGTAGCTGGGATTACGGGTGTCAGCCACCACACCCAGCTTATTTTTTTGTTTGTTTGTTTTTTGAGACGATGTCTTACTCTGTCGCCCAGGCTGGAGTGCGACGGCACAATCTCGGCTCACTGCAACTTTCACCTCCCGGGTTCAAGCAATTCTCTTGCCCCAGCCTCCTGAGTAGTTGGGATCACAGGCGCACCCCACCACGCCTGGCTAATTTTTGTATTTTTAGTAGAGATGGGGTTTCACCATGTTGGTCAGGCTGGTCTCGAACTCCTGACCTCGTGATTCACCCACCTCAGCCTCCCAAAATGCTGGGATTACAGGTATGAGCCACTGTGCCCAGCTCACACAGTGGTCTTAAACCTCCAGCTTCCCTTCCTGGATCCTTCTCAGCTCCCTCTTCAGTCCCTGACAGACTGGGAGGACAAAGTGGGACAGGTAGGCAGGCCAGGGAAGGCACCACACCCAAAGCTAAACCCCTGATTCATAGACAGCCCTAGCTAGTCTCTGGGACCCAAAGAAAGGGGTGGTGGGTGCGGGCCAGGGTACGCAACAGCATCAAAGAGTTTTTGCTCAGGTGGGGGTTAATGCTCCCACACTCAGGGTGGGGCCAGCTTCACACAGGGGCTTAAAAGGGTTAATGAGCAGATAGGGGTGTGGCCGGGTATATCTGGGACAGCCTGCAGACTCTGGCATGGAGCCTGGATGCCCTGTTCTTACCCTGGCTGCCCACCAGGCAGAGGGCACAGCTGGTGCACAGCAAGGTCCTCACTTGGTCTGAAGCAGGTTAGCCAGGAGACCAGAAAGCCCTGCTGGACGTACTGCCCTACAGACCCCAGCTTCCCCCAGACCCTACAAGGCTGCTAATGGTGGAACTCTCAGGCCACCTTGAATGATCCAGGATAGTCATTTCTGAGAAAGAGGCTCTTTCCCCGGTGCTACAACCCTGGGGTCAGGGTTCAACTGGGTCCTCTAGTTTCCTTTTTACATGAGTCCAGCAGCCTTGGCCCTCCAACTCCAGGATGCTGGGGAAAAGTCCTTCCTAAGGATGAAGGACAAGAGGGGGCTCAGCCAATGACAGACAAAGGACGCCTAGAAGCTTGGGAACCTGCCTCCAAGGGGAGGGAGAGCCGAGGGGTCCCCTTGGCAAGCCCCTTCTCCACCCACCCCCAGCTATCTTTAGCTCAGCAGAAGAGGGAACATTGTAAGGAGGATGATGAATATTCACACACAAAGGGGGCTTAAGATAGCAGCACAGAGAAGAGCGCATGCGTGTATACACATGGCACAGGCATGCACACGGCGCACACATGTCCTGCCACACATGAGGCACTCACCAAGGGGGTTGCACATGTCTCATCTCCCCTCCCCAGCTGGTAACCCATTTCACAGGTGGGGCAGTCAAGGGAGAGGCCTGGGCCAGGCCCCAAGGCACCTGGAGGGGGAGAACAGCTAGGATCTGAGGCCCTAGACACAGCCTGAAGGTGGGGCAGAGGTGGGCTGGGGTCAGAGGGTTCCACTAGCTGACCCAGAGCCCATGTCTGGTCCCAGGACCTCACTCTGAGAAACTAGCGGGTAAGGAAAGGCCTTGCCCTGCCTGGCCCTGACAATGTGGTGACAAGGGAATGCAGGTGATGACCTTGGTCAACCACTGGGATGCAGGGACGCCGAGGGATCAAAGGGCCGATCCTGCCTGGCGATGGCCTCGCCCGCCTGTCCGGCGGCGCCTCTGAAGTCCTGGGCAGGGCGGCCTGGGCACCTGTCCTGCACCTGTTGTTGGGCCACACGGAGTCCGCCGCCTGGCCACTCACCCACAGTGACAACAGGAAAGTAAACATTCCCCCACCCCGAGGGCTGGGAAGTGGCCAGAGAGGAAGTGGGGCTGCCAGTGGAGGCCCCCCAGGCTGGGACAGCCCGCCAGGGGTTATTTATACCCTGGCTGGGGGCATGGCTCGGTCGTGCCCTTACCTGTCCCCTGGGCTAGGGGGCACTTTGGGGGCAATGGCAGGGGGAGGGGGTACAGGCTTAAGTGGGTGCCTTCAGACACAGGCACTCCGGATAAGGGGAAGCTTCAGCCATCAAGTCCCCAATAACCCAATCAGCCATAATCCCCCCGCTCCAATCCTGCCCAGCCTTGGGCCTCTACAATCTCAACCCTGTACCATGACTTCCAGAGCCCAAGGCCCAAGTCTGAGTCCCCCACCCTCTCGCAAAGCCCCAGCACTCCCAGGCTCCAGCTCCCTCTGTGAGAAAGGCCGTAGAGAACACTCAGAGGATGAGGAAACTGAGTCCCAGCTTAGGGGCAAGAGATTAGCCTTGACCCTCTCTGCCCCCTGCCCCCAGTCTGCCCCTTAGTGGAGGTGGGGGTGGAGGGAGCCCCTTGCTCAGTTATCAAATACCCGCTGTGCACAAAGCCCTGTGCTCACAATACCAAGGGCACAGGGAAGGGATGTGACGTGCCAGAGTGCTTGGGGGTGGGATTCCCACCCAGGTCCATGGCTGAAGGAGGGGGAGGCCCAGGGGAAGCCAGTCCTGGTGGTAGAGACTGCTTGCCAGGAGGGCCAGTGCCAGAAGGTGACTCGCTCCCCATGGACAGGGCACATGACTCAGGACCTGCAGCACCCCTCCCAGTGGCCACGGGATATGGCGTCAATGGCTCTGGTGTCACAGGACGTGATGCTTTGATCACTGTGAAAACAGTGTGGGGGGAGAGGGGAACCCCAGGAGGCCGTGCATGGTGGGGAAGGGGTGGGACCCAGGGTCAGGGATCCTTGGCTATGGCTTGAGTTTCTGGGTGAGCTTCATGACCTGAGGTGGGGGCACTCTTGCTCTCTGACCTTCATTCTCCAGTCTATACCATCTCTCAGGCCCTCCTGGTACTGACACTCACAGTGACCCTGAGGATCAGTGACCCCGTTCTGATCTCAGAGAGAGGCTCACAGCCTGGCATTCCTCGGGTCTTCCCCCAAACCATCCTTCATGGGTGTCTGCCTTTCAGGGAAAGTAGAGTGGGATGCGGTCCCAAGTCCTTCCCCAAGGAAGCAGGCTTCCAGGTGTCACCACCTCTTGTAGGACATTCACCCCCATTCCCACCCCAGCTACCCCATTTCCTAGTGTTAGACTGGGGAGCAGAGAGGGCTATAAGGCAGGAAGGGGCCTCCTGTGGACTCAGCTCCAGCCTTCCGAACTCCAGGGTGTCCCTACCCCAACCCCAACCTACAGGAGTAGAGCTAAATCCCAAATCATTCATCCAAACCCAGACTACCAGAGAGGAACCAAGGTGGAGAGGGGTGGGAACTTCCCCGGGTCCCAGAGCAAAGAAGGTATAAAGTTCCAGCCTTCTCAACCCACAGCTGGACTTCTTATCTCACTCATGCCAGATTGTAGGTGAAAATTGAAACAAGGGGCCCTGTGACAGCCCTGTACTCCCAGCTGCAGACAGGAAGACTGAGGCCCAAAGGAGAGTGGTACTCACCCCAGGTCACAGGGTGAGAGGCAAAACTGGTGTCCTGTCCCCTGCTCCCCACTCCACCATGAGGCAAAGGAACTGGGAGCCTTCATTCCTCCAAGAAGCCTGGATCAGAGCAGGGGGTGGGCAAGTAGCCCTGTGTATCCTCCTCTAAAACCTGCCGTCGGCAGGGACCAGATCCTACCAGGCTCCAGCTCCCTTAAGGGACAGGGACTTGGGACAGAAGGAACAAAGGAACCTGGGACCTGAGGTGGCATCAATGGGGGGCAGGACTGATGCAGACCCAGTCTGGTCATATCCTCAGGCCAGTCCCCATATCTGCTCCACCTGTCCCACGCCCGGCTCTGGCAGCAGGAGCGCCATGCCTCCTCAAATGCCATGGCAACGTTGAGGGAGGGGCTGGGCACGATCAAGGGTTCTGTGGGGATCAGGACTCCAGCCCGGATAAGCTTTGACCTTAGGCAAAGGAAGGGTGGTGTGCCTGGGTGCTGTCTCCTGGGAAGGGCTCCCCACCCCCATACTCTCACCCAGGCTGGGCACAGGTTGGGAGGGGTGACATCCGGGAAAGATTTTCCCGTCATCGGGAAGGAAGAGCCTTTTCTGGCATCAGACACCTCATTTCCGCAGCCGTTCCTGGCCTCTAGGACTCTCTCGTGGCCGTCAAGCACTTGGGGTCCTGGCTCAAAGCAGCCTGGCGCAGGTCCAGAGGCAGGACCTTCTCAGGGCACAGGGGGCTGGGTCCTGGGGGACCCCTGGTCCCTCATCTCTGAGAAGCAGCTGGTGACACCTTACTTTAAAGGTGGGGGCAGGCGAGGACAGGCACTGAGGAGGCGTGTCCACAGCCCTTACCCGAAGACCCCAAGTGGGCAGCCCCTACCCCTTGCTGCTGGTCTCCAGGACATCAGGTCTGTGTCCAATGAGGCATGGGCTGCTGCAAAAAAGGGGTCTTGGAGCAAAGGTGGGCAGCCCGCCCCCTTGGTTATAGCCCCACAAAGCAACAGGCCCTGACTGACAGCATCACCTCCCCCAGCAGTGATGGGGTCTGGGGGTGATAGACAGATCCCTGCAGCCTAGCTCAGACCTCTGACCTCTAGTGAGCCAGTACAGCCCTAATCCCTGAGCTGAAGAGAGATGGGACTGGGGGCCAAGGGGAGGCACAGGCCTGGGTCTTTGTCAGTGTTTCATCCACCAGAAAGACAGACCTCCTGACCTTCTGAGGAGGGAAACTGAGGTAGCCAAGGCTATGGTAGCAGTGGCAGCAAGAGGCATGGCAGGGCCCAGGTGGTTCCTATTGGATACTCCCACAGGATCCAGGAAGGGCTGGCCCCAGCCCTTTTATCACTCCCCCAAAGCTGTGAGGAGCCCCAGAGGAAGGCCTGGGGACTGGGCTGGCCCCCTGGCTCTCAGCCTAATCCTCTTTTAATGAGCGGCCAGCCGGAAGGCCTCAGTCCATGGCCACAGACCTACAACCCCAGGAACCCCAGCCAAGCTAAGTGGGGAGGGCAGAGAGGCCCATATGCCTTTGCATGTACCTTCCCCCTGCTTGGCGCACCCACTTACACCCCAATGACACCCTGATCAGGCCAACCCAGGGCCCAGCATGTGCAGAGATACACCCAAGTGACACCTGCCTTGTGCTCCCACAGACCCACTCTTGGGCACTCACCATTTGTTCAAGCCCAGGTCCCACATGGGGTTGGGCAGGGGAGCCTGATCTGGGGTAGCTCCCTCAGTTCCCCCTTTTCCCCCCATGCTCTGGATGTGAACCCTACAAGCCAGACCCCAGTTGTACCCTCCCCGGGGAGAGGTTCCAGGTTCCTCTGACCCTAAGCCCCTCGAGATCTGCCCCCCCAATACCATCTCTAGCCAGGCCTTCCAGATTGGAGACCCAGAGGGCCTTCCTAGGAGCCACCCACACCAACCCCCACTTCCCCCCAGGTAGGTAAGCCAGGTCGGTGCCAACAAAACCAATTACAGCCACTCTCACCCAATTAGCAACTAATTATGGTCTAGTAGTCCATTCAACATAATTAACATGTAAATGACTCCGCATGTTTTTATTCAATAATCGCTCTGACTGAATTTAATTTAAATGTCTGAACTGGGGACCCAGTTACCGTATTTCACCACCTAGAGCTGCCACTCTAGGAAATGCAGTGGGAAATGTTGGCTCCTCCAGGGCAGAGGGACGCCAAGACCAGAGGCCAAGGGGACAGACGCCACTGGCTGTGGCAAGGGTGGAGATGGTTATGGTCTCTGTATCCCTGACACATCTATCCCAGGGGTGCAGGGAGTTGGTGAGGTCAGAAGAGCCCCAGAGGGACCCTCAAGATGGGAAATCCCCTGGAACAAAGGACTCCTTTGCAAGGGCTACTGTAAACATCCCAGCTGTTCAGCAAACACCATACAGGGGTAAGAGCCCAGCTGGGCCAAAATGCTGCTGTATACTTCCCTCCCATTTCAGTGACTGAAGGCTGAGGGCAGGGGGCTGGGGCCAGCAGGTCTAGGCATGCTGTTCCCACGCCCGTTCCGCCCCAGTGCTCACCTACTCCGCCCAGGACAGGATAGGCTGAGGGCACAGCTCAGCCTCAAACCAGGAAAAGCCAGAAGTGATGGAGCAGCAGGATCACTCCCTGACTCGCCAGCCCAGAACCAGGGGTCCATGCCTCATCCCCGAAGGACACCCAATGACTTCTGACCTTCTGTCCCAAAAGATGGGGGCTCTCTGGCCTTAGCACCTCCACTGAACCCTGCCTTCGCCATGGTCCCATGCACCTGACCATCCTAGGCCTGGGCTAGTAGTTCCAGAGGCCTAGACATCCCACTTGGAACTTAACAGCATGCATGGTTGCCTGTGAGAACACATTTGGGCATTCACCAGCTGGGCAAGTCAGGGCTCCGGCTCAGCTTTGGAAGGACACTGTGATCGAGACCTGGCCCTGAGCAGGGGGTGGGAGGAGGTGACCAGACAAGCAGATCACACAGGAATGTGCCCCAAGAAGTATGAACGGGGTGGAAAGAGGGGCTCGCTCTGAAGGGGAGGGCTGCACTGATCCATTTCTCAGGTGGGGAGAGTGAAAAGGCCATTCAGTGAGTGCCTCCAGTTTCAGAGACCCCCGGGGGACCCACCCCCTCCTCCCACATTCCAGACCTGGCCCGGAAACCCCTCACTCCTTCCTCCACCATCTCCTCCTCCCCATGACTGCAAAAGACAACAAACTCTCCATGGCTCATTTACTCTGATAAATCACCCAGACAGACAGGCCAGGATGGGACCAACAGGCTGGTAGGTGTCAAGACCCTCCCCCTGCCCCCGGCCCAGCCCCCATCTCTGCAGCCTTCCTCAGATTCCTGTGGTCCCTGCAGCCCCTTCATATCACCCAGCCAGAGATTTCCAGGATGTTCCAGATAGTCTTAGCCCCTCCCCAACATTTTGATGGGGAAACCAAGGTACAGGGCAGACAGGTGCGTGCTTGGGGTCAGCCTTGGAGGATGCAGTGAGGCTGGGTTAGGACCTCAGCAGGACTCAGCTGGTAGCCAGTCAAGGGCAGGCAGTCAGCATGCTGCACAGGCCTCGGGCCCAGCCAGGACAGCGCTGATAAAAATGGCAGTACAGGCAGCCCCAGCAGAGGCCCCCTGAAGTGCTACCCACTCAGCCTTGGGGCTGTAGAAGCCCAAAGGGCTCCCAAATTCTAGCTGCTCTGCCAATTGTAGTGTATGACCCTTAGAAGGCAACCGTGCTGGCGGAACAGCAGATACACCAGGCAGTGGACTCTGGCCGGGGGGAAATGAGGGCATCAGCACCGAGCCCCAAGTGGGAAGGAACAAGGCTCTTGGCTGGGTACAGAGACGTCTGAGGAAAGAGCATGTCCGGGTAGGAAGCCAAGAGGGGTGGCAAAGGGAGGGGTGGAGGCAAGGGGGAGTAGGGAGAGGAAGGAAGGAAGAAGAGTGGGGGAAGGGGGATCCGGAGCTGAGGCTTCCTGATCCTCGGAGGGGCCGGTTGCTTTGGGTCTGTCTTTGCCCTGCAGAGATGCACCAGATAGCCAGTGCTCCTCTCGGCCTGGTGAGAGTGCCAGAAGTCAGCCCAGCCCGTCAGCCCGGATGAGCCCTGCTCCTTCCCCAACAGGCTAGCCCCCCAATCCTAGGCCAGCAGCCACTGCCCAGACCCCATTCTTTGCTGGGTCAGGACTAGTGGTCAGGGACTGGAGCCCAGGAGGCCTCCACCCACTCCCTGGGGCTGCCCAGCAGCCTGGGTGGGGGGCTGTAGGCCTGCCAAGCTCTGGCACCCACGTGAGCTAGGCTTTGGATTCAGACCATAGCCTTCTGGCATCCAGGCCTCTGGCAAAGGCCCTCTTGCTATTTCTAAGAAAAATGCAGCAGGAATCCTCTCTGCTTCTCCAAAGTTCCCAGGGCTCCTTGAGGCTGGGCTTAGATTCCCAGGATAGCACCAGGCCAAGCCAGGCAAACATGCTTTCTGCCCAGCCCTGCAGATGCCTGAGTGACTAGCCCAGGTCTGGTCACCCCTAGCACACACGGTAGGAGCTGAAGCAGCATTCACAGAAGGAGTTATTGCAGCCAACTGTGCACCCCAACCAGGCCTTGGAGCCAGTCTCTAGGGAGCTACTTCCAAGGCATCACTCCCGCCAAATGCATCCATATCACTGGAATTTTTCCACAATACATATTTAGTACCTCTGCCATGAGGAAAAAGAGCTTAAAAACCAGAAACAGAAAGTATAACTCCACATCTTTGTCCCAAAAGCAAGACTGCATCTAGCGTCTGTCCTCTTCCCCAGGTGCTGCACCACATGCACCCTCCCTGTGCTCCGGTTCTTCCCTCCCCCACAACCTCCCCTCCCCTGCTCGAGATGCAGCCTCCTCCAAGAAGCCTGCCCAGATACCCATCGTAGGAATTTTCCTCCTCCTGACCCTACTCTACCCACCCCACAGGGCTCAGGGTCCTTCCTGGAATCATTTCCAAATAACATCTCCCTTACCAAAAGTTAGAATTCTGGAGGAAGGGGTGAGGTAGTCCGGGACTCCTTGGGGTGTGCCCCTGGACCTGCCCTCCCCTGCCTACCAGCCTCAGGATCGCTCCTGGTGACTGAGATTTCTTCCACAGTGACCATACTCACACAGCTAATCCTCCTGACAACACAATGAGGCCAGTATTGTTCTTACTCCCATTTTCCAGAAAAGGCAGTGGGAACACAGAATGACATTCACCAAGCAAGGTCTACCAGCGGCCAGGATGCAAGCAAGACAGTCTGAGCCCTCATGATGCTGCTTCCACAGGGCCACTGCCATTCCCACCTTACACAGGAGAAACCAGGGCTCAGAGGGGCTAAGCCACTTGGCTGGACTTACACAGCTAACTGGTAGAACTGGGTTTTGCCTTTAAGACCAGCCAGCTCAACCACGACCACCACCACTTCTGCATTACACCAAATTTAAGCACTCCACTCTCCTGAGTGAGGAGATGGAGGTCTCCCAGGAGTCAAGGACCAGGCACCCATGGCCCTAAAGCCACCTTCTAAGCTATTACCACCTCTGGAGGGGTCAAGGGGCCGGAGGTGCATACACACAGGTGCAGACAGCCAAGAGCCCACTCTGAGGTTCACTGTCTCCCAAGCTGCAGGGTGAAAGATGCCTTTATGGGCTGGGGTGAGATTTTTATCTTGGCGGTTTCTCTTTAAATTCTTTACGATTACGAAGCAGCGGGGGCTGCCAAGGAACATGATTTACTCCTTGAGCATGCACCAGCTCCTCGCTTAGTGCCAAGGGAAGCTGGAGCCAGGGAGGGAGGGGCAGGCATCATGCCAGGGAACCAGAGACAAGGCCTGTGCTGTGGAGGCCCAGCCAGTGGCGGTCCCATCTGAAGCTCCACTGGATCTGGAAGGCCACATCTGAAAGCCCCAGCGCCTGGCCTGGCTGACCCAGGCTGGGCGTCAGGCAGGTTCTCAGGCAAGCACAAGGACCCTATCTCCATTCTCTCCAAAGACCAGTTCCTCGCCAGTTGGGGGATAGGCAGCTTCCAGGACCTCCCAACTCCAAAGCGGCTACTTCCAAGTCTCTCAGGAGTAAGGCAGCTCCCATTTCCAGAAAACTGAAACTCCAGATCTGGGCTCAAGGGATCTGGGCTCAAGTTCATGCTTTGAGTCTTCCTTCCTCCCTCATCATCCTGGAACACCCACCCTCCCCGGCTTGTGAGCTCCAACCCCCACTGTAGCTGCCAGAGCCTCCTGACTCCCACCCAGCTCCCTGGTGCCACATTGGCCTCAAAGCTCCTGGGCCTCCTCCCCCTCCTCCCCCACCAAAGCCCATGCCTTGCTCTGGCTGGCCAAGGAGCCCCTGGGGGACAAGAGCCGATCCTCTAGCTCTCTAGCCCCACCCCTACTCCTGCACCAGGCCTGAGGGCTAAGGCCCCATCAAGGCTTGCTAGAGGCACCTCAACTCACACCAACTCCTGAGCGGAAGTCAATGGGCTGTGACCCTTCCTAATCTCTAACCTCATCATCTCCAAACCTGACAACCTTGGTCGTCTGATGCCACATGCAAATGATGTGAGCAGTGGCACTGTTCTGGGCCATTGGCCCAGAGGACCCAAACTCCAGGCTGCTCTGGAACAGGAGCCCTTTCCTCTCTTAGGCCCTGGTGTTCCCATCTCTGACATGAGAGGCTTTCCTAGGGACCCTGCTCAGTGGAAGGGCTGGAGTGATGGAGGGCTGGATTTATAGGCTGGAAATAAGCAAACCCCAATTCTGTTGCTTCAGCAGACAGAGGGCATGAGGAGCCTGCCCAATGCAACCCCAGCCCTTTCTTTGGGAAATGAGGCTAGGAAGGCTAAACCAGAACTGCAGAATACTGGAATCTTCCTTGTTCCTAGCTCATGCGAAAGGTCTGTGCCTCCAGCACCACCACCATCCCTGCCCTCCACTCTCAGTCCTGGGACAGACTCAGGCATCAGGCAGATCCAGGCTCCATCTCAGTCCTGCTCCTGAGTGACCTGGGAAGCTGCTCGGCCCCTGCAAGCCTCCTTCCTCACAGGAAACCTAGGCAGACCCTCCTCAGGCCTTGGAGGGACCATTGCTTGGTTATCCTCGTGGGCTCCTACTACTATTTCGATTATGTTCATCTTTCCTGACCTCCCCTGGCAGGGTGACTTTCTGCTCCCTCTCCCTACTCCTGCCTCAGCTTCCCTAGCAGCACAACCATCTCATGTCATCACAGGGTCCTTCAACCCCACCAAGCATCTCTTGGCCCCAATCCCTGGCCAAACCCAGCCCAGGCAGCAGCAGTGTGTCGTGGGGTAGCTTCCTGGGAAAAAGTAAACACTCCCCAGGCTGAACAAAGGGCCTGGCAGGGCCCTCACACCTCCCTGCTGCTGCCACAGAAGGAGGTGTTGCCCCAGAGCCTGGGTCATCTCAGGGTGGGGGAAGGAAGAGCTTTTTCTCTAAGACCTGGCAGTGATTCTGGGGTGAAGGGGACTTCAGGCCCAGGCATGGATGGGTGAAGGAAGGAGGGTCTGTCCAGGCTTTCAGCCCAGGCTCCACTCTCTCAAGAGTGAGGAATGAACAAACCCCTCACCTGCTCCTGGAAATCTTTTCCATTTGACTCACTTCTGCCTGATCTTGGCTGTGCTGCTGAAGCCCCGAAGCTGGGCCATAGGAGGCCCCTAATCTGAGGGAACCCTGGGCTGCTTGACCCTCACACCCTCCTGGCTCTAGATCTGGCTGGGGTGCCCAGGCGGATGGGCGGGCAGCAAACCCAAGCCTGGCCCAGTTCCTGCCTTTGTTCCTTTATCTACCCTGGGCAGTATGGCCTCTTATGCCAGGACCTTCAGTTTGGAGGGTCCAGCCCTACCCAGGCGGGAACTGGCACCTCCCCACTGCAGCAGGACCCAGGGCAGGGCAGGGAGTGCCCAGCCTGAGCTCCTATAGGCCTGGGGTGTCAACTGCCGTGTCTATCCAAGGCACAGATGAAATAACTATGACACGGAGCCACAGTGACCAGCAGTGCTTCTGAGAGTAACCTTCTCTGTGCCACCCACGTGTACCCTGGGAGGAAGATGGTGGGAGCCATTTCTTGAAGTGTTAGTCTCCATTCTCACTCCACACACACTTGGTGAGGGCGTGCTCCTCACTGAGGGCAACTTCATGTATGCATAACCAGGCTGAGACCACCCAGTGTGTGGGGATACACAGGGCCTGGTACACAGCAGGTGCTGGGCTCCCAGGTGGCCCTGATCAACTGGGTGTCCATTGCTTTTTCTGCCAGCTTGACTGTGAGCACCCCATCTTGTTCACCACAGAGTCCCCAGCACTCAGCACGGGGCCTGCCATATAGTAGGAAGTGACGTCTAAGCACAAAATTAGGACACAAGGCCAGGTCGGAACAGGGAAGGTCATTCAGGGCAGGGGAACCTGCCTGTGCAAAGGCACAGGGGCCCTGGGATGGGTGGCCCCAGGCACGCTGCAGCCCCACCCCAGGCAGCCACGACAGGCAGCACCCAGGCTGGCTGCCAGCGAGCTCAGCTTTTAGTCACTGCGGGTGTCGGCTTCAGAGCTAATTGAGAGGGAATCGACCCAACGCAATGTGGGCACCGGCAAGGCCAGGACACCAGGGTTCTATTTCTGGCTTTGCCTCTGCCTCTTGCCTGACCTTGACCCAGCCCTTGCCTGAGCCTCAGTTTCTCTCTTTGGAAAACAGGAACAAAAGCCTTTGCCCCTGGAGGTCCAGGGAGGCTTAGAAGGAGCACACGGAAGACCTCTGTCTGTCTTGCCCCTCCTGCTTGCTTGCATGCATGATGACAAAAACAACACCCAGAGTGGACGCAAGGTCCCAGGGGTGTGAAGACCAAGCCACCCCTCCCTTCCACTGTTGGGGGAGGAGACACTGTACTCTCACTGCCAGACCCTGGGCCAGGGAGGGGGTCGGGGGAACTGGCCCCTTCAAGATTTATTAATCTGCTCTGAAGAATTCCACCAGGGAAGGGTGGAGGTATCAGCAAAATAAATATCTCACCTTCCCGGGCCGGGGAAGGGGGCTGCTTTTCAGCCCAAACAAATTAACTCTTCTCGGCCCATTTCTCAGGCCCTGCAGGGGACTCCTTCCAGGCACAGCCTCAGAAATTCCAGGAACCAGTGACTGGGAAGAGGGATGATAAGCAGCTTACTCCCCCTCTCCTGTCAAGGGCCAGGGTGGGACGAGGCCAGGGGAGGGGCCCTGCTGGGGGACATGGTGAGGTGGGGGCTGGGCCTCCGCCAAGCCCAAGGAAGGAAAGGTCACCCCAGCCTTTCACCCCAATATGGCTGCCCGGAAATCTGGCCAGCCAGGGCTGAGTTGACCCCACCCAGGGCAGGCGGCTGGATGAAGTTACCTCTGGCCAGAGGAGGACCAAGGCTGAGAACTCCCAATGACCCCAGGTCCCCAGGCCCCAGTATGGCCACTGCCCCTCACCCTGGGCCCAGGGTAGACTCTTCAGACGACACACACCCTTGAGGAAGTGGCTCTCAAGTGAGCCATCTGTACACCCATGTGTGTACCGTGTGCGTGCACCTGCCCAGTGGGTTAAGTGCAATGGTGATGGAGTGGGCGACCAGCCTCTCACTCTGCAGACCCCAGCCCATCACTGAAACCTCCCAGTGACTTCTCATCAAAGTGCTCACTGGAGCTCAGGAGCTCAGGCCCTAACAGTAGCATGTGCTCTGCCTGAACCCACCGGTGGCCTCCCTGCCAGTCACAGCCAACAGTCCCCTCCCAGATTCTAGGAACCCTTCCAACTTGGAAACCGTAGGAAGGCTCCTGGAGCATCCACACCCCAAGAGAGCAGGTCCTGCTCTTCCAGAGGCTCCAGTGTCTGCCCAACTGCCTGACCTTCCACCCCAGGGGCTGCTCAGGGCAGGACCAGATGCATAGCAGTGGCAAGGAGGGGCCGCAGCAGACACAAGTTTGGAAGGAGTGACATTGCCACCTCTCCGATTATCATACAGAGAGACATGCCCTACAGACCCCAGGCCACCCAGCTCAGGAACCCACAGTCTGACTCCGGAAGATGCCCAGACTCTGGACTCTTTTGCTAAGTGTCTAAGTGGGTCAGTTCTCTAGCCTTTCTCAGCAAGTCACCACCTCCCTAGTCCCCCTTCTCCCCCACAACCTATGTGGCTGTACAATTTGTCCTGGTTTTGTCCTGACCCACCCTCTCTCTCGTGTGCAGAGGAGCCAAGTGCTATTGTAAAGAGAGGATGATTTCTGGGGAAGAACAAAACAGCTTCTTTTTTTTTTTTTTTTTTTTTTTTTTTTTTGAGACGGAGTCTCGCTCTGTCACCCAGGCTGGACTGCAGTGGCCGGATCTCAGCTCACTGCAAGCTCCGCCTCCCGGGTTCACGCCATTCTCCGGCCTCAGCCTCCCGAGTAGCTGGGACTACAGGCGCCCGCCACCTCGCCCGGCTAGTTTTTTGTATTTCTTAATAGAGACGGGGTTTCACCGTGTTAGCCAGGATGGTCTCGATCTCCTGACCTCGTGATCCGCCCGTCTCGGCCTCCCAAAGTGCTGGGATTACAGGCTTGAGCCACCGCACCCGGCCACAAAACAGCTTCTTACCTTTGAATGAGAGCCGGACCCGGGGTGTGGCTGGGAAGTGGTCCTGGGTGGGGAAGGCTGGCCAGGCCCCAGTCAGTAGGCAAGCCCAGAGAAGAAGACCTGCGACAAGCATTGTGGGAGGGGCCTAGGGCCCAGAAGGCAGGCTCCACTCTCTAGACACCTGGGAAGGGGAAAAAAAGATTGGAATGTGTGAGGCAGACGGGGGAGTCTGACCCTACCAACATTTCCCTTGTTCATTTTCTATCCAAGGTGAACAAAGAGGTTGATGGGTACCTCCACGCTTCCACCCCCAGCCTGGGGCCATGAATGCCCCTGTGTGCACACCTCATATGCGTTGTTTGGCCTGCCTTTGTCTGGGGAGATAGTACCGATGGGCCCCAGCCTGGGGTCCCCAGAACTGATGGGGGCTGCTAGAGACTCAAACCCTACCCCTCATAGCATGCTGAATTCCATTCACAGGGCCCAGCCCAACTAGGTGATCTTAGTGCTCTTTCCAGCTCCCAGCATGCTTTCTCCTTTCTCCCCTGCATCCACGCCCAATAAAGTGGGTTACTCCTTCTCCCTCCCACCTGGAGGAATGGGGGAACAGATGGGGTGCACCCCTGCCTGCTCCAGCCACAGGTCTTCTCCCAGTACAGAGAAACCTGGACCTGATTATTGCGGTAGAGGGGAGGCACAGGAGAGAGTGGGGGAATGAAACACATGCAGACAGCCCAAGATGGAAGAGAGGGAGCACCAGTCAGAAAAGGAAAGGCAGAGAATGGCAGAGTCCACTTTTACTAAAATCAAAGCAGGAGAGACCCAGGTCAGACAGGCAGAAGGACTTCCTGCCAGGGAAAACTTCCAGTTCCGCCTCTAGAGGGCAAAGAAGGGAAGATAGGATGGCCAGTGGGCCTGGGGCTGGATCTGGGCCAGCAGCATTGCCCCCTTCAGAATCCCCCACAGCCCCAGCAGGTCCAAGTTTCAATACTGTTTTTCAAATATTGTCTCCCCAGGCAGGCTGGCTGTTGGGTAAACGCAGCCCAGCACCAGTTGTCAGAACATATTGCTCCCTCCCGGCACAAACCAGCGCCAACTCCTACCATCCCCCCCAACCGGATGCACTGCGGGTGGGGGCATCCAGACTGAAAACATGAGCCCCATCCCCCAGATCTGCCCTGTGTACTCCCTTCTTCCATGGCAGGCAGGATCCCAGGCCCATTTCTAGGACACTGGGATGGGAGTTGGCAGTACTATGGCCTGGGACTCCGCTGCCATAGCTGCTCAATGCTGAGGCAAGAGGCCCAGGCTGCAGTCTGACTCTTAGGCCCCACTCATCAGACCCTGATGACATCCCTAGACCCACCTCCCCCAGCCCTTGCCTCTCCTGCCAAGGCAAAACACTCATGGCTCCTCAGACAGGAAGTGCAGCTTCAGCCTCTTGGTCCACTCCTTATGCAGTGCCCTCTGTGTGTATGTTCTCTCCTGAGGGCCTGGCACGCTGCTCATGGTCCTTCCAGATCCCCCATTACATATGCTCCCTCCTGGGGAGGCTGACTGGGGGACGGGGGGGAAAAGAACCAGCCCCTTCCCAGGTCTGGGAGGCACAAAGCTAGTGCTGATTGAATGGCAGGCTCTGAGAAGTGGGGGCAGGTGGGAGAAATGGCTGTGCAGCCACCGTCACCCTCCAGGTGCACCTGGGAGGCCCTGATAACAGTTGTGGATATGCACACGTTCACACTTGCAGGTCCACACACGTCCTTACAAGCATGAGTTTGCTCAAGAACTTGACCTGCTAGTGGGGTGGGGCTCAGGGGAGCTGGGAGATACTGTCCTGGCGCAAGATGCTGTCTGAGTCCCTCAGAGAGCTTCGATACTATGTATCTGGGGCTTGTGTCAACCTGCCTCCCGCCTCCCCGCTCCCCATGACCTCATTTTTTCCTGCATCCATGTTCATGGTGACGAAGTCAGTGTCACCAAGGACAGGATTGGAGTCACCCAATGTGTTCAGATAGGTGGGGAGTCTTTCTACTGGGTCCCTACAGGGACTTCCCATCCAAATGCTTTGGCCCTTTAAAGAGGTGAATGGGGGGGTGCTCAAGTCTGCTGGGGCCTCAGACTCAAGTCCAGCCCCCTTCTTGGGCAGCCTGGCAGGTGGGGGAAAGAAGGAGAGGGAAGGAAGAAAAGGAGAAGAAGGACAGAGAGGGAAAGGGAGGGCATTCCCAGAGTGCCTTCCCCTCTGCCAGTCCCGAGATGTCTGTCATTCAGCCCCAGCCCCAGAAAAGCCCCCAAGTCACACCAAGCCCAGGTCAGTGGACAGAGGAGGAACAGCCACCGCCACCTGGGAGCCCACCAGGAGGAAAGCAGGGAAGGAGGGAAAAAAGCTGGTGGGAGGGAGCAAGAGAGGGAGGCAGGCGGGAGGGAGGAGGAGAGAGGGAGGAGAGAGGGAGGGACGGAGGAGAGACGCTTGAACAAAGAAACGTGGAGCTGGGGCTGGCAAGGAGTGCACGGAAGAGGCGGCCAGAGGAAGGAGTCCGGTGGCACCTGGGGCGGGACAGGGGGCCAGGTGGTCAAACTGTCCAGCGGAATCCAGACCACCCAGGCTTGGAGTTGGGGGTGGGGGTGGACGGCCTGCCTCCAGGAAGGGAGGTTGGCTCCTCCGAGCTGAGGACTGCCTGGATGGAAGGGAGGCAGGAACAGGGGCCGTGGGGGAACATGGGGAGATTATCAACAGCACCCCACCCACTACCCAGCCCCTCAGATTCCCTCCCCCCCTTCAACAAGAGCTTTATCTCCTTCTTGGCTCCTCAGCTTCCCCATCCCCCAACACCTCAAGGACCAGGAAGCAGAGCCACCCCAGCATAGCTGGGACTGAAACCCCCCTTTTGTGGCCAGGGTTTCCCAGTCAAGGTCACCTGAGCCTGGCTCCATCTTCCCCCCAAGGTATGCTGAGCAGAGAGTGGCTGAGGCTGGGCTGCAGCCTTCTCTCTGGCCCCTGCTTTCTCTCCAGCCCCCACCTCCCCACTTCCGGGCCTGGCTCCTTCGGAGCTGAGGGGGAGCAGCAGCAGTAGGCGTGCCTGTGCTCCCGCCTGCTTAGACACTATACCCTATGGGGTCCTGGCACACCCCCTGGGTAGCCTGGGAATAGGCCTCAACCCCCTGGGCTGAGATGAGGCTCCCAACCCCTGGGTGCAGTTTTCCCTTCTCTGCAACTAGGATAACAACTACTGGGAGACTATCTGGGTGAATTCAGGAGGACAGAGGTCCCCAACCTGGCCCAGCTTCAGGGTGGACATACTAGTGTCTTTGGTTGGAGTGTCCCTCACCTCCCCCAAGCAGTAATGTTCTGGTGGCAAAACACAGCTATCTCAAGAATTAGGAGTTATTTATCTAGTGGGGCCCCCAGCCCCAGCTCCAGCCAACTCCTGCCAGCACTGCCTCATTCCTAGGCCACTTCGATACCCTCCTGTCCCATCTGCTGAGGCAAGCCCACCAAGCCCCCGCCATCCCCTGCCCACTTCACCAATGGGACCCCTGGTTCAAACTAGGGATTGACCACAGGCTCTCCAAGCTCACCTACACCCTACATACAGCCGTGCCCCTAATCCAGGCAGTACTCTGCTGTAAAAGCAAACCCAAGGTGGCAGCTGGCAGTCAAGGGGCTGGCACAATGCTGGGAGAAATGCCTCAGGACTGGAGGTCCTCCCACCCTGCTGATCTGGGAGACCCCCCACGTGGGGACTGCCAGTATAGCGCTTCCCTTCGGGCTGACCAGTCCTCAAGTAGAGACACTGAGGTAGGGCAGGCGCACCAACGGGGAAGAGCGCTGCCACAGGCGTTAATGAGAGAGAGAGCTGAGGCAGGCGAAGGGGGATCGGAACTCCCGCTCCAGAAGCGTGAAGGTAGGGGGTGTATGAAAGCACCCATCCAGAACCTTGCAGGAAAAAGTTGCTTTGCACATTGGTGACCCCGCAGGCCACATCATCTACACATCCATACGCCGCCCCGTAGGTAAGGGGTACGGGCCGCCAGGACAGGTAAGAATTCCACCCTAGCCTTGTCGCCCCTATGTCCGCGGGCAGCCCCCCGGCTCGACGAGTCCCGCTCCCCGGACACTTCTGCGGAGTTGCAGTGCCGCGGGTCCCAGAGGGGTCGCGGGGTGGCCCGGCCGCCTGCCCGCTCCCTCCCGGTTCCCGCTGCACTCACCTCTTCCGCAGCGGCGGGGCCTGGGCGCCCGGGCGGCGGCGGCGGCACGGAGCGGTTCCCGTTGGGCCGGTCCGCGCTAGCGGCCCCCCGGGGCCATGGCCCTGCCAGCGACCTCTCGCCGCTGCGCCTCAGCCGGGATCGGCGCCGCGGCCGCGGCTTAACCGGTTCCGCGGGCTTCGGGCGCGTCAGCAGCCGAGGGCCCGGGCCCCAGCCCGGGCCATGGGAAGACTCAGGGGCGCTCGGGGCCGCCTCCCACGGGGCGGGCTGCGGGCGCCCCCTGGCCGGCGCGCCGAGGGCGCATTCCCCAGCGCGGGGCGCGGGCGGTGGCGCGCACTCGGCTTCGAAGCGCTGCGCTCTCCCGGCTGCTGGACCCCGGCCGGGCGGCCGCGCCGGGCTGCACGGTTCCTCGCGGCGTGCCCTGGTCCTGCGCTGCGCTCGGGGCTCTCCGGACGGCCGCGGTTCGTTCGCTCGCTCTGGTCTCGCAGCCGCCGGCGGGACGGGGCGCTCAGAGCCGCGCGGGGAGCGCCGGCAATTGGCCGCCCGTGGGCGATATTTGCATAGCGCAGCCCCGCCCCGCCCGGCCCGCCCAGCCCCACCCCCGGGGCGGGACCCGCCCAGCCACCGCCCCGCCCCCGCTCCACCTGTCCGTGGGCCGGGCTCAGGGTTCACAGGCTGTGGGCACCCCGCGCCGGGGGAGGCTAGTCTGCACCCCGCGCCCCCGCCCCCGCTTCGCGGGCGGCGCCCCCGCCCCGCCCTGGCTTTGTCTCTCTGTGAATACACCGCACACATCGCGCCTGGTGTTTACCCGGGCACCCAACTCCCTGGCGAGAAGGGCTGGCGCGCCAGGGAGCAACGAGCCTGCGCTCACCTGAGCACTCCCTTACGCGCCCTTCATTCCCACTCGCCGCCGGCGCGCCCCTGGTCCCGTGCGTGGGCCCCGCGGCGCAGAACCCCTGACTGCCCGGGCTGCTCAGCAGGTGGCGGTGCAGCCCCTGGGTCGGCTGACACCGCCGGACCTTCCCGCGGGCTCAGCCTCTAGCCTAGGCCAGGTCAGGGGCAGCCCAGCCACACAGCTCTCTCCAGCCATTCAACGACTCCCTGTGATCACCTCAATCGCCAGCCCCTATTTCAGGCCAGCAGCTCCCACAGACTCTCCTTATAGTTCCATACCTTAGAGAGGCCAGATTAGCTAGCACCTTCTCTCCTCAAGGGGACACTTGCTTTCAAATGGCCTGGTGATGAGCCAAGGGCTCAGCAACTAAGAAGGGCCTACCGTGACCCTAGGAAGGGACCCTCTGAACTTTCCAAGGTCATGGCCTCACCACCAGGACCACTTCTCAGCCCTGCCCCAGGCATTCTGCGGAGGCCCCCAGGAGCATTGGCCCTTTGTCCTCTCCTTCATCCTCTTCCTGTTCTGTCTTCTGTTCCTTCCTCTTTCTCCTCTCTCCTTTCTCCTCCTCTTCTCCCTCTGCCTCTCCTTCTTTCTCCCCTCTCTTCTCCCTCTTCCTCTCTCCTCTTCTCCCTCTTTTCCATCTCCCTCCTTTTCCTCCTTCTCCTCCCTTCTCCCGGATTTTTCTTTCTCTGCCCTCTCCTCCTCTCCCTCCTCTTCCTCCACCCCATGCATTTCCTTCTCTTCTTCCTCCTCCTTCTTCCTGCTCTTTCCCCTCTTTCTCCTTTCTCTTTTTCTTCTCACTCCTCCTCTCTGCCCTCTTCTTCCTCCCACTTCTCTTCCTGGCTAGCAAGACCTCCAGGAAAAGACCTGTCTCCCTCTGATCCATTGACTGGTTGACTCCAAGTGCAGGGTGGAGCGGGGCACTAGGGATCCTGCTGAGGGTCTCCTGACTCAGGACTTAGAGTGCTTCCTCATGCTCCAAGCAAAGGCAGGGCATTTGAGGTGAGCAAACACCAGCCTGGGGTTATGGAGCTGCCGTGACAGCACATGCACCTCTCCCCTTTATCACACCTTATTGAAAACACTGTGACAATCCATCTCTCCTCATCCCCACTCATCTGTATGGGGGTCACTCCTGAGGTCACCACCACTGCACCACCATCACCAATACAGCTTAGGCCACCATCTCTATGGCTTCCAACGCCATCCCTTCCATCCTCTCACAGCCTCCATGGTCTCCTTATAGCCTGGCCACTTCTATCACCATCCCCAGCATCATCAGCATCATGCTGGTTAGCACAGAAGAGCTGTCAGGACTTGCCAGAGACTCCAGCGTACTGGGTTGGGAAGGAAAGAGGCTCAGTTGATCTGTTCATGAAGTTCCACTCAGACACACAGAATAGGTCCAGCACACAGAGGCCTTCAATGGCAGGTGGACCAGGGAAGGGGGCCAGGAACAGGGCAAAGAACTAGAATTGAGCCTGGCTACATAGGGTGGAATGCCAAATCCTTCCTAAGCAATTCGAGAGGGCTGAATAATCATACAAAAAAAAATTGTTATTGCAGCAGTGAATCCACACTGAGTCCTTGCTCTGTGTCAGTGCTGGGGTGAGCATTCTGTATCATTATAATATGTTGTTATAGTTTGTGCGTGTGTGTGCATATACATATCAGCAGAGCTCATTTTATTGTGGTTTATCGCGTTTTACAGATATTGTGTTTTTTGCAGTTGAAGGTTTGTGGCAACTCTGTGTTGAACAAGTCTTTCTGCCAGCACCATTTTCCCAACAGCATGTGCTCACTTCATTAGCATTGTTTAGCAATAAAGTATTTTTTAATTAAGATGTGTACATTTTTTAGACATAATGCTATCACACACTTAACAGACTACAGTATAGTGTAAACATGGCTTTTATATGCACTGGGAAACCAAAAAAATCTGTGAGTTGCTTTATTACAATGTGAGTTTTTTGTGGTGGTCTGGAACCAAACCCGCCTTATCTCCGAGGTATATTATATTAATCAGGGGAATATTGCATAGCTTTTCACAATTTTGTCTTCAATTTCAGGGGTCCATAGACCCCTTGAAACCAGCTCTGGATACCAGGTTGGGAGGCTTTCCATGCCAGCAAGTTTTGCAGTTATTCACCCCCAGGTGCTTCACAATTGGGCTGAAAAGCAGGCCCTGTTGTCCCCATTGTACAGTTGATTGAGGAAGAGGGAGGAGAGTGGGGAGGTGGGGAGGGTGGGGAGAGGCCCGGAGCCACAAGGCTGTGGTGCCTGGAGAAGGCATTTTCAGTGGCTGTGGGAAAGCTCCAGGAGAGGATGGCCAGACTGCGGGGCCCACATGGAGCCAAGGGCCTGCAACCCTGATAGGCACACAGGAGCTGGATGCATGCTGGAGTCCCACAGGGCGCTTCTGGAGCTCCATGCATCTTTATCAAATGAATAAGAGAGCAAATCCCTGCAGCACCAGATCAGAGAAGGAACACAGCCAAGAAGCCAAGAGTCAGGGAGTCAGCTCCCTGCCCTACTCCCAGCTCCTGTGAACTGGCTGCCCCCCACCATGTGCTCTCCTTGACACCCGTAATCCTTCTGTCATCCTCTCCAGAAGCCACTCCGCTGTTCTAACTCCACCTGAGAACCACCCAAGATGCCCTGTGGGGTCATCTGAAGGGAGACAGCCAGGCTGACTTCCCGCCAGCCTGACCTTCCTCCTGTCGGGTAGGACACCCAGATCTTAGGCCTGGGTCTCATTCAGCCTCCCCCATGGCCCACCCTGGTGCTAGGCTGGTCACACAAGTGAAGAGGTGTGTGCAGACATAGATGGTTAGGCCAGGTCCAGCCCCTGCACTGAATCCGTCTCTGGAATCCCCTCCTGGGGCAGCCTCCTCCTCCTTCCCAGATGGGCCCCAGGTGCCTGGGAGACACTGCACTCAGATCTGGGTGAATTCAGGACAGAGGTCCCCCAGTCACTTCAGGGTGGACTTCGTAGTCTTGAGGTCCTGGAGCTTGTGAGGGGTCGAGCCAAAAGTGAGGGTTACAACTGGGGAGTCATTGACCCAGGCCCCACCTGGATGATGGTGCCAGCAATGGGCAGGAAAACCTTGAAGGTTTCCTCCCGCAAATACACCCTGCCCTTCACCCTGGCCTGGACTTTGTTTCTGGCAGTGGTTGTGCCTGTTTCTCTTCCTTTTGGCTCTTCCAGGATGCATAGGGGCTGAACTGTAGCCTCTGGCCTCCTGCTGCAGGTCCCTGTCGTCTGCCTCCCCATGGCTCACATCAGGTGGGGAGAGGGAAGCCTGGAGGTGCACTGGGGCCTGCCCTCCTGGCCTCCACACACGAAGGCTGGATTTGGAGGGCCTGGGCCTCAGAGACCCTCCATCCCCATTGGTTGAGGGTGGCAGCCACACCGGCACTCCCTCATCTCCTCCCCTGACCCAGTCTTGGGGGGAACCTGTTCCCCGGGCTTGGCAGGCCGAGCAGGCCCTGGCCCGCCCAGCCCCAGCGTCGCTGGCTCAGGTTTCCTCGCTTTCTGGTTTTCTCATCTCCCCTGCCCCAGGCGCTGCTGCCTGCTCTCTGGCCCAACCCCCACCCACCCGGAACTGGATCTCAGGGAGGGGGAGTGTTGGGAAGGGGGCTGGAGAGGGGGCTCGGGGCAGCCGGTTAGGCGGCACCAGGAGGGGGCAGGCCATGGGGACTCACCGTGGCCCCGGGCCAGGATGAGGTTCCGTGTGCAGTCTTCTCCTGCCCGGCCTACCCCAGGGGCTGGCTGTGAGCCGATCAAAAGCTGGAATGACCTGGCCGCTCCCCAAAGCTGCCTCCAAGCTGTCTCTGCTGTTGGTCCCTCTACCACGAATGTTCTTCCTGGACTTTAGCACCAGTCTAAACCCTGTGTTTCCTCTAGACCTGGCCCCTTGGCTGCCTCCTTCACCAATAAACATTGCCCTTTACAGCACAGGCTGTCTCCCTTCTTCATCCCCCTCCCGCGCTGGGCCCCTCAGGCATCCCGAGCCTCTTCCAGGAGCTCTAGACTCTCACCTCTGGGCCTTGGCACATGCTGTTCCCCTGTACCTGGAATGTCTTTCTTGTCTCCTTCTAGATCTGGACAGGCATCATCTCCCAGGAAGCCAGTCCTCATGGCTGGGTCAGGAGCTTCACTGGGCCCCTGCAGGTCCTGCACCACTTTTCAGACACTAAAAGATCCTGCCCTGGGGACCCAGATCCCTCTGTGTTCTCCCAGTTGGCCCCACATGAATCTATCAGCAACTGCTTCCATGTGAGTTCAGAGCGAGTGGTAGAGAAAGGGATACGGGACACTGAGATCCTTGCCTGTTACCCCACACCCCTCATTCTGTGTGTCTATGCATGTGTGTGTCTATGTGTGTGTTGGACAGTAAGAGAGGTGGGGTTGAGTGGGCCTAAGCTAGGCTGGCTTCGAAGTGACCTGTGACTGTCGGCCAGCCTGAGCACATCCTGTTTAGACAGAGGCCAAACAGCCGTCCCTCACTCCCTTGGGCCTGCCCAGCCCCCACTGGGGAGCCCAGTCCTGGGCCTAGAGCTCAGTATCTGGCTCTGGAGAGGCCTCCCCAGTAAGAGTCGGGGTGGGAGCAGTGGCAGGGGTTTTGTCTCTGGGTACTTAGGCCCTGGGTCAGTAATGATTGGGCAGCCCCAGCCATGAAAGTGATAGGGGTGAAGTGGGAGGGAACCTGGCTGAGGAGCCCCTGCCTGTGTGGAATAAACGTTGAATCAGGAACCCAAACAGGTGGCCCACACTAGCAACCTCTCAGCTTCCTTCAGCTCAGCGGGGTCGGCTCTATCCTTTCAGCCTGAACTCTCTTTTTCTCTCTCATCCACACCCAAACCAACAGCAAATACCTTTTTTTTTTTTTTTTTGAGACGGAGTCTCACTCTGTCGCCCAGGCTGGAGTGCAGTGGCGTGATCTCAGCTCACTGCAAGCTCCGCCTCTCGGGCTCACGCCATTCTCCTGCCTCAGCCTCCCATGTAGCTGGAGCTACAGGCACCCGCCACCACGCCCGGCTAATTTTTTCTATTTTTAGTAGAGACGGGGTTTTACCGTGTTAGCCAGGATGGTCTCGATCTCCTGACCTTGTGATTTGCCCGCCTCAGCCTCCCAAAGTGCTGGGATTACAGGCATGAGCCTCCGTGCCCGGCCAAGCAAATACGTTAAACTTCACCCTCAAAACACATGAAATATCAGGTGGCCGCTTTTCGCTTCCTGGGCCAGCAGAGGGGCCCTGTTAAGATGGAAGCCAGGTTCTGCCTCTCTCACTCATCACTCTCCATACTTTGTTGAGAGTCAAAGCCAAATCCTTGGACCACGCACAGTGGCTCACGTCTGTAATCCCAGCACTTGGGGAGACCGAGGTGGGCAGATCACTTGGGTCAGGAATTCAAGACTAGCCTGGCCAATATGGTGAAATCCCATCTCTACCAAAAAGCACAAAAATTAGCCAGGTGTGGTGGCCCGCGCCTGTAATCAATCCCAGTTACTTGGGAGGCTGAGGCATGAGAATCGCTTGAACCTGGGAGGCAGAGCTTGCAGTGAGCCAAGATTGTGCAACTGCACTCCAGCCTGGGATACAGAGCAAGACTCTGTATCAAAAAAACAAACAAACAAACAAACAAAACCTATAAAAAACTAGCTGGGCACGGTGGTGTGCGCCTGTGGCCCCTGCCACTCTGGAGGCTGAGGCGGGAGGATTGCTTGAGCCCAGGAGGTTGAGGCTGCAGTGAGCCATGATCATGCCACTGCACTCCAGCCTGGGCCACAGAGTGAGACTCCATCTTAAACAAAAACAAAAACAAAAAACAAAGCCCAATCCTTGGAGTGGTCTCACCACCCCTGCACCCTGCATGCCTCTTCCCCACCTCTCTGACTTGTGTCCTCCTCCCTCTTCCTACCACTCCAGGCACACTCCAGCCTCAGGGCCCTGCAGCAACTGTTACCTTGGCCTGGACGCGTGTCCTAGACACCTCCATGGCTTCTCCCTCACCTCCTTCAGGCCTTTGCTCAGATATTACTTCCTCAGTGATGCCCATCCTGACCACCACCATCCCCAGCATTCTCCATCTCCCCTCACCTTCCCTCTCTTTTTCTTCTTTTTTTTTTTTTTTTTTTTTTTTGAGACAGAGTCTGGCTCTGTCACCCAGGCTGGAGTGCAGTGGCCGGATCTCAGCTCACTGCAAGCTCCGCCTCCCGGGTTCCCGCCATTCTCCTGCCTCAGCCTCCCGAGTAGCTGGGACTACAGGCGCCCGCCACCTCGCCCGGCTAGTTTTTTGTATTTTTAGTAGAGACGGGGTTTCACCGTGTTAGCCAGGATGGTCTCGATCTCCTGACCTCGTGATCCGCCCGTCTCGGCCTCCCAAAGTGCTGGGATTACAGGCTTGAGCCACCGCGCCCGGCCTCCCTCTCTTTTTCTTCCCTTACCTTCCCTCACTTTCCCTCTCTTTTTCTTATCCCAACATACGATATAATTTACTTATTTTCATGCTAAATTGCCAACCAAGAATGCAGAGATTGTTGTCTGTTTTATGTATTGCTCCTTCTCCAGCACCCAGAATGGAGATTGACACGTGGTAGGTGTTGAATGAATAACTCGATGGGGCTGTGAACTGCTCTCCCGTCTCACCCTTACCTGGAGCTGAGAATTGGGCATGGAGAGATGCCCATTTGCTGTTTCCCCGCACTGCTAAAGAGGTGGACAGAGGAGAGAGGGTCTTAAGTTGCAGCAGCAAGGACTCAAGGTAGACTGCTTTAACTTAAAAGGCATTGCAGCTTTAACCATGAGCTCTCCAGGGGCAGGCATAATCTCTTAGGCAGAGGTGTTCCTCAGGACTAGGAGAGACCTAGGCAGCTCCCTGACAAAGCTGCGGTGACAGGCTCTGATCTTGGGAGGTTTCTGGCTGCCTCCCAGGCCTGCATCTGCTGCACACACTCCCTCCATGTGTCTGTGTGGCCACAGTCCTGGGGGATGGGGGCCCGAGGAGGGTCCTGCAGCCAGGACTGCAAGCTGGGATCTGGACTTACTTAGTTCCAAATGACTGGGGAATGTCCCTTCCGTGACAGCGGTGGTGTGGCCTCCCCTAGTTCCTCAATCCCAGCAGGGGAGTGGGGCCCAGATGAAGGCAGCCCCTCAGAAGGGAGGGGGGGAGCTGGTGGGCAGACGCTGGGCACCCTGCCATCCTGGCCCTCCTCCCTAAGCCTGGTTCCAGGTCATGCCCAAGGAGGAGTTGTGATATGAGATCACTGTCTCATATCTCAGACCAGAGATCTGAGGCCAGAGCATCCTATTTGGTCTCCAGCTTCCTCCAGCCAGGAACTGGAGAGGCTTCACCAGCAGGACCTCTGTGCACAGCAGTGCCGGGACTGGCCAATGAGGGATGCTCCCTCCAGAGAATCTCGTCTTTACAGCATATGGCTTCAGTGCCTTGGGGGAGGGTTGGGGACGTAGGGCAGGTGCCAGGTGGGTGGGAAGCCAGGCCTGCCCTGGCCAGCCTGGTGCTTGCTCCTGAGCACTCCATCTAGAAAGATGAACCCAGCCGGGCACGGTGGCTCAAGTCTGTAATCCCAGCACTTTGGGAGGCCGAGATGGGTGGATCACGAGGTCAGGAGATCGAGACCATCCTGGCTAACACGGTGAAACCCCGTCTCTACTAAAAAATACAAAAAACTAGCCGGGCGAGGTGGCGGGCGCCTGTAGTCCCGGCTGCTCGGGAGGCTGAGGCAGGAGAATGGCGGGAACCCGGGAGGCGGAGCTTGCAGTGAGCTGAGATCCGGCCACTGCACTCCAGCCTGGGCGACAGAGCAAGACTCCGTCTCAAAAAAAAAAAAAAGAAAGATGAACCCCTTTGCTCCCTGTGTTGTGGTTGGTAGGTCAGTGAGGACAAGTCTGTGCTCCTATCCTGGGGTTTCAGTGCCTTCCTGTCCTGTTAGGATTTGATTTTCTTTTTTTTTTTTTTTTGAGATGGAGTCTCGCTCTGTTGCCCAGGCTGGAGTGCAGTGGTTGGATCTTAGCTCACTGCAAGCTCCGCCTCCCGGGTTCCCGCCATTCTCCTGCCTCAGCCTCCCGAGCAGCCGGGACTACAGGCGCCCGCCACCTCGCCCGGCTAGTTTTTTGTATTTTTTAGTAGAGACGGGGTTTCACCGTGTTAGCCAGGATGGTCTCGATCTCCTGACCTCGTGATCCGCCTGTTTCGGCCTCCCAAAGTGCTGGGATTACAGGCTTGAGCCACCGCGCCCGGCCAGGATTTGATTTTCAAATGTAACTGGGCAGAGTGGGGGCCTTGGCCATTCCTGACTTCTGACCCTTCACCCAGGGATTGGAGGTGCTATCTGTGAACTCCTGGGAAGAATTAGGCCTCAGGCTCACCTTGGCCAGAACATCATTGTGTACCTATTTAATAGAGGGGAATGCGGAGACCTTGAGGAGTAAGGGACTGGATGACCTTGTTGGGGATTCCAGGCCAGGACCCCCTTGAATGTTGGACTGCAGCCTCTGAAAGAATAAAGGACAATGGCTGACTTGAGGGTGACGGGGCATATGCCATGTCTGATTTCAGGTTTTAAAACATCCCCCTGGGGCCGGGCGCGGTGGCTCAAGCCTGTAATCCCAGCACTTTGGGAGGCCGAGACGGGCGGATCATGAGGTCAGGAGATCGAGACCATCCTGGCTAACACCGTGAAACCCCGTCTCTACTAAAAATACAAAAAACTAGCCGGGCAAGGTGGCGGGCGCCTGTAGTCCCAGCTACTTGGGAGGCTGAGGCAGGAGAATGGCGTAAACCCGGGAGGCGGAGCTTGCAGTGAGCTGAGATCCGGCCACTGCACTCCAGCCCGGGCTACCGAGCAAGACTCCGTCTCAAAAAAAAATAAAAATAAAATAAAAATAAAAATAAAACATCCCCCTGGATACTGGGGTGCCAGAGAGGAGGCTGTGAGTATACAGGAGAGAAAGAATAGGATCTGCCTAGAGCATAGGGGCTGCTACTGGGTACCTTCAGACGTGGCCAGGTTCCCTCCTCCTTCCCTAGAAGCCCATCCATTGGGCCTGACATGAAGTTTTGAGGTGGGGAGAGAGGCCTCCTCCCTGGCTCATATATACCCCAAACACAGGGCCCACCGGGTTGGTCTCCCTCCCCCACTCTCCTGAGACAGCAGTTTAAGCTTTAATCCCAGAACAAGTTTCTGCAAAGCCCATGTTTGCTGCCAGAAGGAGCAGGGACCAACCTAGATGGAGGGATAAGAGACAGAGGAGGGGTGAGGAAGGGATTGCGGAGGGTTGCATGGGGAGAGATCATAAATCCAGACTTCACACTCTGTCCTGCCTGGCTCCAGCACCCACAGACTAAATCAGGGAAATCTAGTTCCTACCACCCAGAGGAATGCATTCATGTGGCCACAACCTGCCTGCGCACCTACTGTTTACCACCCCCTGCTCCTACCTAAGTCATGGTCACAGCTTGCAGGGAAGTCTCTGGGCTCAAGCAGCAGCCCTGGCTGGCCCAGTCCTTGACAGGTCCAGGTTGCCCAGGACACCAGTAGAGGGCACAGAGGGGCAATGCTGCCACAGAGGGAGACAACCACCCTCCCCCTACCACTGACAGGTGGAGTCCTCATAGTCCCTGAGGGGAAACTGAGGCCTGTGCCCCTCTGCCTTGTCTTTTCTTTTTTCTTTTTTTTTTTTTTTTTTGAGACAGAGTCTCGCTCCATTGTCCAGGCTGGAGTGCAATGGCACAATCTCGGCTCACTGCAATCTCCACCTCCTGGGTTCAAGCAGTTCTCCTGCCTCAGCCTCCCGAGTAGCTGGGATTACAGGTGCATGCCACCACGCCCAGCTAATTTTTGTATTTTTAGTAGAGACCAGTTTTCACCATGTTGGTCAGGCTGGTCTTGAACTCCTGACCTCGTGATCCACCTGTCTTGGCCTTCCAAAGTACTGGGATTACAGGCGTGAGCCACTGCACCCGGCCTCTTTTCTTTTTTCTTTGAGACGGAATCTCGCTCTGTCGCCCAGGCGGGAATGCAGTAGTGTGATCTGAGCTCACTGCAACCTCCGCCTCCCGGGTTCAAGCGATTCTCCTGCCTCTGCCTCCTGAATAGCTGGGATTACAGGTGTGTGCCACCACACCCAGCTAATTTTTTGTATTTTTAGTGGAGACAGGTTTTTGCCATATTGGTCAGGCTGGTCTAGAACTCCTGACCTCAAGTGATCTGTCACCTCGGCCTCCCAAAAGTGCTGGGATTACAGGCACGAGCCACTCTGCCCAGCTGCCTTATCTTTTCTTAAAGCACCCCTGGGACCATCCTTCTGCCCGGGTTGCCTAGCCTCTTCCCACCCCACTCCCCTCTGCAGTCCTCAGTGCCCCTCTTTTCTCTGTGTGCCCCGCTCCTGCCCAGGGAAGGGGAGGCACATGGAAATCTGAGTGCCTGGAACCAGGAGGAAATTCACCTTCTTTATGTTAACCCCCAAGTCTCAGTGCTTGGATTCTGAGGGTGGAGCCAGGCCTGGGGGAAGGGTTGGTCTGCCACTCCCAGATTCCCCTGAGGGACAGGTCCCACAGATCACCTGCTCAGCCCTCCCTGGGAGTGAACTGCCTCAGGTTTCACCCTTCCCTTGCTCCAGCTGCCCCACCAGCTGAGTGTGCCCAGCGGTCAGTACTCTCTATAGCCAAGGACATCGGGACCCCAGACCAAGAGGGGTCATAACCTGCCGGGGGGCCCAAAGATGGGACCTCAGGCAGCAACCCAAGGCCCTGGGTTGACCATAGCCTCAGGAAACCCACATTTCCCAGCCAGGGGTCTGGTTGGGCCTAGGCTAGGCTATGGGGCCCAGTTCTCCAGAGAGGGGCTGGGCAGGGCTGGCTGGGGCCTAGTCGCTCAATGACACAGGTGTTTCTTGCTGGAGTTTTAGTTGCTCAGAGAGGAGATCCAGTGCTCGAGCCTTGGCCTGCTCAGATCTCTGACTCTGTGTCCAGGCTGGACCCTTACCACCCTGTGGTTTTCAGGTAGGGAAGGGGCCTCAGAGGAAAACGTGTGGGCTGGGCTGGGGTGGGGACACAAGACATGTGAGCCCTGCCACCAGCCAGAGTTTACAGGAAATTCTGTGTTGAATCCCTGAACATCCCCCAAGCTGCTCCTAGAGTTTTCTCACGATGGGGCTTATTGTGGGGGGGACCCTGGGGCTCCCAGTAGTCTGGACAGGTGTTAGTTCCTGCTCCCTCTGTCACCTGCTGATCAAGGACACCCCCCCACCAAGAAAGATGGGACTGTGTGGCTGTGGGTCCTAGATTCTAGAGAACCCAACCCTACCCATGCTGTCCCCACAGGCCCAGGATGAGGCCTTCACATCTTCCCAGGCAGAGACCCTCACCCTGTATAGGCCAGACCACAGACGAAGATCCCACTTGACAGATAGGGAAACAGGGGCCCTGAAAGAGCTGCGTGGAAGGTCTGAGTCAGAACAAGCAAAGCACAGTTGGCCTGCTTTGTGCCTGAGGCAGAGGCAGCAGGAGGATCTCTGGAGGGGCTCCCAGGCAAACCTCAGGGCCTGGAGGCCCTCAGATCACTAAGGTTTCTGAAGGGCCACCCTTCATCATGTCTTCTGTCATGTTGCCCCCAAGCCTTTGCCTAGGCTGTTCTCCCACCAGGAATGCCTTTCCCCGGCTCCCTAGCGGGGCTCTCCTGGTCCTTCTGGCCTGGATAAAATGCGCTGTGTCTTGGTCACATGTCATTCATTTATGCCGGAAGCAGTGGCTCACGCCTGTAATTCCAGCACTTTGGTAGGCTGAGGCGGCAGATCACCTGAGGTCAGCAGTTCGAGACCAGCTTGACCAACATGGAGAAACCCCATCTCTACTAAAAATACAAATATTAGCTGGGCGTGGTGGCCCATGCCTGTAATCCCAGCTACTCAGGAGGCTGAGGCAGGAGAATCTCTTGAACCTGGGAGGTGGAGGTTGCGGTGAACTGAGATCGCGCCACTGTACTCCAGCCTGGGCAACAAAAGGGAAACGCCATTTCAAAAAAAAAAAAAAAAAGATGTCATTCATTCATTCTGCAACTTCATGTCCTCCCAGCCCTGTGTTGGCACCGACCACAGAGACTGACTTCTCCACCCCAATTTGGCCTGAAATTCAACAAAATTTTCTTAGAGTAGTGGTAGGCAAGGCCTACAGGGGTGGGAGTCACCTCAGGAAGGCAGAACGGGAGAATCTGATGGCTTAGAGTTAGGGGAATTTGAGTCCCTAAGGGCCTGGGCCCCACCCAGACCCCACACCTTGGAGAGGTCCTGTAAGGGCTGGGAGATAGACTCCAGGCAGAAAAGGGCCTGGCATCTAGGGAAGCCTGAGCCCCTCAGAAGTGTGGAGCCTAAGCTGGGCACGATGGCTCATGCCTGTAATCCCAGCACTTTGGGAGGCCAAGGCGGGCAGATAACGAGGTCAAGAGAACGAGACCATCTTGGCTAACACGGTGAAACCCCGTCTCTACTAAAAATACAAAAAAATTAGCCGGGCATGGTGGTAGACACCTGTGGTCCCAGCTGCTCAGGAGGCTGAGGCAGGAGAATGGCGTGAACCTGGGAGGTGGAGCTTGCAGTGAGCTGAGATCACACCACTGCACTCCATCCTGGTGACAGAGTGAGACTCCATCTTAAAAAAAAAAAAAAGAAAAAGAAAAAAAAGAAGGTCGGGCACAGGGGCTCACGCCTATAATCCCAGCACTTTGGGAGGCCGAGACGGGTAGATCACAAGGTCAGGAGATCGAGACCATCCTGGCTAACACAGTGAAACCCTGTCTCTACCAAAAGTACAAAAAAATTAGCCGGCCTTGGTGGTGGGTGCCTGTGGTCCCAGCTGCTCAGGAGGCTGAGGCGGGAGAATGGTGGAGCTTGAGGCCGGGAGGTGGAGCTTGCAGTGAGCCGAGATTGCGCCACTGCACTCCAGCCTGGGCAACAGAGCAAGACTCTGTCTCAAAAAAAAAAAAAAA